>NW_017537114.1:0-13158 GCF_001853355.1 Bactrocera latifrons | reverse complement strand
TGTCAGCCTAGAAATCCAACGCAGGATAACTCTTGCCAACAGGTGCTACTTCGGACTGAGTAGGCAATTGAGAAGCAAAGTCCTCTCTCGACAAACAAACAAAAAAACTCTATAAGTCACTCATAGCTCCCGTCCTGCTATATGGTGCCGAGGCTTGGACGATCAGCGAATTAAAAGACATGGGCTACGCTGGCTAGGTCATGTTGTCCGGATGAACAAGCTCTGAAATTATTCGACGTAGTACCACCGGGGAAGCAGAGGAAGAGGAAGACCTCCACTCCGTTGGAAGGACCAAGTGTAGAAGGAACTGGCTTCACTTTGAATATCTAATTGGCGCCACGTAGCGAAAAGAAGAAACGACTGGCGCGCTGTTGTTAACTCGGCCATAATCGCGTAAGCGGTGACTACGCCAATCAAGAAGAAGAAGAAGCCGATCTGAACAATTCGTATTATTATTATTACCTTAGAAATTTTTCCATACAAGAACTAAATTCCGATCGTTTAGTTTGTATGGCAGCTATATGTTATAGTGGTCGGATATCGACAGTTCCGGCAAATGAACAGCTTCTTGAAGAGCAAATGATGATAGCAAAATTTTAAAACGATATCTTAAAAACTGAGGAACTAATTCGTATATATATAGACGGACAGACGGACATGGCTAAATTGGCTCAGCGCAACATACTGATCGTTCATATATATACTTGATAGGGTCTCCGACGCTTCCTTCTGGATGTTACAAACTTCGTGGCAAACTTAGTATAGGGTATATTCAGGATACAATTGATTTATACTTCAAATTAATATTCGAAAGCTGTAAATTATAATTGTGTTCCAAAGTAAACAGGACTTAAAATAAATAAAAAAAACAAATGGTTTTTTCGGCAAAATAAATTTTTTCAATTCCAAATAGTCTGCTTCTGCTTCAATACATATTTTTGCACGGTCCAACTACATGCTTAAACGAGTGTTTTAGCTCGTTGGCCGGTATGACCGCCAGTATGCCGTTGCAAGCCTTTCGAATGGTCGTCAGTCAATTTGTGCTGAAGAACCGTGCCCACACTTTTCGGAAGCCAAAATGTTCAGTCTAAATGCGATAAATCAATATCTTGGAGATGTTCAATTCCATTTCCATGAATTTCAATGATGATTTCGGCTGATTTTTGATGAACATATCCATTCAAAATATTTTTAATAATTAAAATTATTGTAAGAGCTACAATTACTTTAGTGACGCAGTACCTAGCGCACTAATAAATGATTTAGACTGCGTGGAATTTTACTCACTTTTTAAACGCGTTTTTCTCGAAACTACTTTTTTCCACACTGTACCGGCATTATCTCAAGTTCTATACAACCGATTTACTTGAAATTTTGTGTGAACCTTCTTTATATAAACCTTTATCCTACCAGCATCGTGTCAAAATTTTTGTTTTCAATATTTAAAAAAAATTCAGGAATTTCAAAAAAAGGGTGAAAATGTTTTTTCGTGTTCCCTGAGGTAGGGACTATAACAGCATCCTTACTGATTAAGAATTTCCTTTGATTTTTTTCAGACCACCAGGAGAGTCAGGATCAATGTCACCAGGATGCGCCACTTTTTTTTTACACCTGTCTCTCCCCTCCTGTAATAATTTCATTTTTAATGTTTTGTTGTAAAATTTTTTTTCTGTATTCTTAAGAAATCAATAAAAATACCATAAAAAATGGATGGTAAAAATATTTTTTGTTTTTATTTTTAATAAAATTCAAAAAAAAACTGCCCAAAATTTGATTTCTAGGCTAGAATACCCCCTTAAGACGTGTTTGATCGCATTAATATCCCAAAGCATTAGCCAATGGGTTTCACTGGTCTTGGAGTTTAGATATAAGTCGCATTCTGCTCTACTTCTTCTTTAACATAGCAATACCAATATTTTTATGGATATTTGCATTACGCATATAACGTGTGATTGTTCAAGTTATTATTATATTAGTTACACAGGTCGTATTCCACAGTTGAATGCCATACATCCAAATCACTTTTATGACCGCATTGTATAAAATCATTTTGTTGTCTAGGCTAAGTTTAGAGTTTTCATTTAAAAGTTACTTTACTAGAAACATGTCTTCTCCACGTGAACCTTCTACATTACTAGGTGAATATCAAGATAACTTATACTTCTATACTATACTTATACTACTTTCAGAGCTGGAGTATTTTCGTCTTTTCGGAGGACATGATCTAGCCAGCGTAGYCTCTGTCTTTTAAGAATAGTTATCGGTCGTCACTGTGAACACACGTGTTTTTTCTCTGGTCCGTGTTCTATTATTTATTTTATATTAATGCGGCAACATTAATATGTTGCCGCATTAATATAAAATATGTGTTTGCGGACATAGAGTTGATCGTGCTCAGCCCAAGATGAACTGCCATAAATACAACCTATTCTTCCATTTGTAGTGTGTGAATTTATCACAGCTGTATTGTAAAGCGTGAGCGGTAGTTCGAAGAAATTCTATTCGTTCGCCGCCGGCGTCGCCATCAGCGCGCAACGCTCAGTGCTCTGAGATTGTAAATTCGCAACAGCTAAATGCTGATCACTCAAACAAGGTAGTAACTGAACCTTTATAGCCTATTAATCCTCATAAGGTAAATGCATTGCCTTAACTCTCTGCTTTTGGAAGTGAAATCACTGAGAAGTGAACAATCGAAGGCGCTCACATTAATACAACAATTATGTGATGATCGAAATTCGTTAATCGTTAAGCTTAACGAACTCAAATCAGAGATCTGCATTGTGAAAAATAAATTGTCCGATAACGGCAAGCTCTCTGCACCAGCCTCGAATGCTTTCTCTGCTGCCCCATTCTCACGGCTGCAACTGCTTTGGGTACAAATGCTTCTATAATCGCTTCTCCGTCTGACGCTGCTGCTTCTACTGATAATGTGATTGTGAATAATGTCGCTCCYGCTATACCGAAATCATTCTCTGCAGCTTCAACTATCCATTCTCACTTCTACGACCATTGTGGGTCCAAATGCTCCGCCATCTAACGTTGTTGTTTCTGGTTCTACGGATAACTTGAGTATGGATTATCTCGCTCCCGCTTCACCGAATGCAAGCTCTGCCGCTCAGTCTGCTGCTTGCCCTACTCTCTCTGTTTCGGCTGATAATGGTACAAATACAGCTCCGTCTAACGTTGCCGCTGCTCCCAATGCTGCTAATGATGATGCTGGTGCTGTTGCTAGGAATATCAACACTCATTCGAAAGCTAAAAACAATCCAACAGCTGCTGCTAAAGCAGATTGCCCTTCTGCCCCTGTCAATGCTGCTCAATCAGTCGCCGTTGATGACTCTGTGAATCTGAGTTCTTCTATTTCAATTACTGCTAATGGAAATTCGAAGTTAAAAGTGAGCAGTGGAACAAAAAATCCCCCGTTGCCTGAACTGTTGTTGGTGTTAATGCCAACAGTGATCTCGATGTCGTCATACCCAAGAAATGGATTCACATGTCTGCTTTCAAGAACTCAGTCACTGAGGAAGATATTATATCTTTTGTTGTTAAACATGCTAATGTTAATAGTGAGCATCTCTTATGTTATAAATTAGTTAAGAAAGATACTAATATTAATCATCTTAAGAGGACAAACTTTAAGTTAGGTGTGTCCCCATCTTTTTTTAAGGCCGTTTTCTCCTCTTCAGTGTGGCCTTCTGATATTAAGTTGCATCTCTTAAAGCTTTTGCCAAAGGGAGGGGAAAACAGCGCTGTTTGTGATTGTATCGTGATTGTTGAGACTTGGCTGAATTCCAGTTACTTTGATAGTGAATATTTTGATTCAAATCTCTATTATGTTTTCCGTAAGGACAGAGATCATGAAAAAACTGGCTATTTAAGAGAGGAGAGAAGAGACGTCCTCGTTTAATTATGCTTRATAATGATGATTCTATTCTGGACTAACTATGTATTTGCATCAATGACACTCTATTCATTGTAGTCTCTTACATCCCTCCTAATAGTCCTCTAGAGTTGTATAAGTCGCACGCAAATAATATTTCCTCGCTGGTATTAATTAAGGTGAAAGAGAATAATATTTGTGTTCTGGGTGACTTTAATCTGGTCTGGTTTTTCCTATAGTCCTGCTCTTATTCCCTCCAATCTTTCGTCTTCTCAGAAGTTATTTTTCATTGATAGCTTGCTTAGTCGCAATCTGATTCAAATCAACTCATATTCTAAAAGTCTCGATCGTTTTCTTGATTTAGTCTTTCTCAGTGATAATTTAAAATTTGGGTTTCTTGACGGATTCTCTTCAATTACTCCGGCCACCATTCATTATTCTCCGCTAGCGTTTGGGGTGGATACTTATCTTTTTGCTCCTGTCAAACCTACTGACGGGCTTTTGTTTAATTTTGCATTTTTTGATTTCGAACGACTCAATAATCTGCTTTGTGAGATTAAATGGGATGATTTACTTTCGGGACTAGATACAGCTAATAGTTTCTCGATTTTTAAAAGCTTAGAAATAAATACTACAGAAAATTCTCTTCAATTAAATCTCATGTTTCCTTTGTTCAATACCAGCACTACACAAAACTGTTTAATGCATTGAATAAGTTTCTTYATAAAACGTTTATTAATAGTACGGAGTCTACAATCAAGTCGATCCCTAAGATCTTTCGGAACTTTGTAAAATCTAGAAGAGCGTGTTCGGCCATTCCCTCTGCTGTACGCTGGTGAGTGAAATCGAGGCTTTTTTTGAATCTAGATAAATGCTCTCAGATCTCTTATGGTAGGGACATTACATCTTATCCACAATTGCGTCCTAAAATGCGTTACTCAAATCAAAGATCTTGGGGCTCTTACAACAGATTTTCTTTCAGTAGTCACATCAACTATATCACTTCTAAATTATTCTCTGTACTCGGCTTTTTCCGTCGCAATGCGTTAAATTTTTACGACCCCTACACTTTGAAATTACTGTATACATGCTTTGTTCGGTCCATTTTGGAGTATGCAGTGTTCATCTGGAGCCTATATCGCATATCGTCAATTAATAGGATCGAGCATGTTCAAAAGATTTTTCCTAAATCTGCTCTCCGCTCCTCAAAGTTCGTTGACCCAATACCATCGTATACATCTCGTTTATTGCTTTTACATCTTAAACTACTGGAAAAGTCCGTTCTCTGCCTTTCATTTGTTTTCAGTGTTATTAATGGAGGTATTGACTCTCCCTATTAATTAGGGAAAATTAACTTCAATGCTCCTCAACGTTGTCTCAGATCTATTTTCCCATTTTATTATAAAAAGGAAAGTACTAACTTTGCTGAATATGCTCCGCTCAAGCGTGCTATGCGTGAGTTTAACTCGATTTCCGAGAAAGTTCTTCTTGATTTTTCTCACTCTACGATATCCTTCATTAATACTCTCAATTCTGTTTTTTAGTTTAAGTTAACTACTTATGTACTTTTAATTTAATTATTTTAGAATTCGAATTCCTAATTCTCCATTAGTCTGTAAAAATTAATGTTCATAGACTTAACTAACTAAATAGATAAATAAAGAAATAATTCGATGAATTATGTCAATGTTGTCGTATATCTCATCCATTCGTTCCATCGAATACGATATCCGCCACAAATCTTTCAAAGAACGTTTCTATCGAAAACTCGTAACGTCGACTCACCAGATGCTGTCATCATCCATGACTCTGCACCATATAGCAGGATGGGACTAATGAGTGACTTATGGTATAGAGATTTGTACTTGTTTGTCGAGAGCGGACTTTACTTTTCAATTGCCTACTTAGTCCGAAGTAGCACCTGTTGGCAAGAGCTATTCTTCTTCGGATTTCGAGGCTAGCGTTGTTGTTGGTATTTATACTAGTTCCAAGAAAGACGAAATTATCTACAACTTCGAAATTATTATTGTCATCAGTGACGTGGGTGCCTAGCTGCGAGTGCGACGACTGTTTGCTGACAGGAGATATTTCGTCTTGCCCAGACCCATTTGCTTCGCTGACACATCAATTCTTGAGAAAGCAGAACTAACGGCGAGGGTGTTGAGGCCAATGATATAAATATCATCGACGTACGCCAGCAACCGTACAGTCCTATAGAAAAAAGTCCATTCTCTGTTTAGTTCTGAAACTAGAATACTTTTCTCCAAAGGAGGGTGGAGAATTGCTGTCAAAGGCAGCTTCGAAATCGACGAAGAGGTGGTAAATAACGATTCTCTATTCAGGGGTATTTTCCAAGATTTGACGTAAGGTGAATATCTGGTAAGTTGTTAAGTTCCCAGGGCTAAATCCAAACTGATAAGTTTCAATCAGCTTGTTGACATCGGTGCTTCAATTTTCACACAATAGGTTCCACAGAACCTTATATGGACTGGTGAGGAGGYTTATTCAACGGCGCAGATTGTGGGGTCTCCCGTTTTGTGGATTGAACAGAGCTTACATAAATTCAAATCATCAGGCATGCATTCGTTCGACCATATTCTACAAAGAAACTGATGCATGCCCCTTATCAGTTTATTGCCGCCGTGTGTGAATAACTCGGTCCGCTTCCACCGCTTTGTTTTTTTTTTCAGGCGAGTAATTGCTATTCGATCTTCATCATTATCGGGCAATGGAACGTCTACTTCATCGTCCATGATTGGGGAATCGTGTTAGCCTTCTCCTGACATTATATTTTTCTGCTATACAGCAGGCTGTAGAAATATGCCCTCCATAATTTTAGTATACTCTGGGTATCAGTTAATAGATCACTATTGCGGCTTCTACAAGAGTATGCTCCGATCTTGAAACCTTCGCTGCATCTTTACGTAGAATTTTCGGTCACTACCCCTATCGGTCAACTTGTCAAGCTCTTCGTATACACGAATTACGGCCTCTCTTTTTTCTGTGTGCAGAGGCGTCTTGTTTCCCTCTTCAGCTCGGGGTATCTATTCCACAATGCACATGTCGTGTTGATAGGCAGTTCTTTTGCATTTTCAGGTTTCGGTTGCAGCTAAGTAAGGAACTTATACAGAGATGCCCAGCGCGATATGGTAGACATTGGTAAGCGAGCAACGTAAACGATGCATAATGGTTGTATCGCTTACTCCGACCGATGAAAATTAACACGGCGATGTCCTAAGAAAAATAACAGATCACCCCTTTCGCTTACCATAGGGATGAAGAATTCTTCGATGCCACAGTTAACGAAGAATTTTTCGATGCCATAGTTAATGAAGTATTTATATATAATATAAAAGGGCAACTTTCTTTTAAATTTCTGGCTGAGTCTCTTTTCGTTTTTTTTTTTTTCAAGCAACGAGACTTGAAGAAACGGCCTTACGCGAGTCTGTTCCTTTTTTGAATTTGGTCAATATACTCCGATTCGGTGAAGCCTTCAACTTTCACACATTCTACAAAAAAGTTAAAAGAGTATGTTTATAAATTTGAAGCTATGTCCTTCAATGAAAAACACGAGAAACTTAACTAATAGTATCGCATTAAAGTGCTTAAATTCTTTTAACGATTTCTTGCCCTTCACACCGAAGTAATTGTATTCCAGCAACAATTCAACTGCTATAATTTTATGCAGTGATTTTTCGATTGCATTGTGACCTAGAAGGTCTTGTATTATAGGCATCTACAATAATATAAATTTTGGTTAAAATGTGACACTGAAGTGCAGTAATTTTAAATAAACGCAAATATTTTCCCTTGTTGCCTTCCAATTCTGTTTCAAGTTCTTTTAATGCTTCATCAGTTTTTAATGGAAATTTATTGGTAGATTTGCGCCTCATTGCATTTAAGAGGGCATTATTTGTTGACTGTGCGGTGGTTAGTTTTCGCAATAGCTCATTTGTGGTGTCAACTTGTTTCGTCAATTTCTCTATATGTTGTTGCATTTTGTCAACTTCTTTTTTTCAGACTGGCGATTTCGCTTGGACAAGAATCTGAAAACATAAATTAAACATATCATGAAATATCTACTGTTCGCATTAAAATAACTTACTTTCGTTTTTGTAATTTTCCTCAACCGATTTCACGCTAAAAGACTTCAGCCCGTGGTAACTCATCTTATAGGTCTTTGCTGCGAATAATCGGTATGAATACAAATTGATTATTGTAAGGCAGACACATTAATTTGTATTTTCAACCATTCCGTAAAATTCATTTCCTCATTTTAATAAGTCGTCTCATATGTCTTTTCGAGAACATTCTTTTAATTTTTATTAAAATTTTAAACACAAAGTTAACAAATTGTTTAATTAAAAAAGCAGCTCACCTGAAAACAACCAAATTGTTTGACGATTTGACGAAATAATGAAAAAATTTACTTATAAATTTTATTCCATCAATTTGTATTTGTCGTTTTTCATGTACTTACTTGATTTTAAATATGAACATAGTAGGATTTTGTCCGCATTGCTTCCTTTTATGCATTACCTGGTATCGAAAATTCTACGTAGAATTTTCTTCGAAGCATTCTTCAAAGAAAAATGTAAGCGGTGAACCATTATCCCGTTGGGTATTGACGAGTGCTCTCAGAGAGCAGGAAACCTAGTCTAGTAGAAAATCGTTCGTCTGTCTGTTGTGATTGCAGCTTGACGACGTCGAATCTTCTTCGTGTTTGTTGAAGTGTGTTTTTTGCTGCATAGAGGTGCGTGAGGCTAAAAATGGTTAGTGGTCCGAGTCGATGTTCGGACTTCGGACCGTACGCGCTTCTAAAACACGTGAGAGGTGTCTTCCGTCAATCACAACATGATCGGTCTGGCTGGTGCTTTTTCTATAGTGGAATCTAGTACTAAAGATAGCCTCTACCCATTTGAGGAGGTTTTTTCGTAGAGGCTGAATTTACCTCTCTTGTGCAAAAGGCACCTTCATTGCCYACCCTGCCTTTAAAGTCGCAAAGAACGATTTTGACATCGAGGCGAAGCAGCTCTCATATGTGTGTTCTTAGCGCTTATAGAAGGCATCTTTGGTCACATCGCCCTTCTCTTCCGCCGGGGAGTCCGCGCAAATCAGCGATATGTTGATGAACTTCGATTTGATAGGAGTTGTGGCTAAACGTTTATCCACCGGGGTGAATGAAAGTACTCGACGACGGAGCCTTTCTCCCATTTTGAATCCCACACCCTTATATGGCCACTCTAATAAAAGCCACAAACACCTACTTGCCTCAGTCCTTGTCCCGTCTATCGCATTTCTTGGACGGCGGTGATGTCAGCCTTTCCTCTAACGAGGACACCAAATATCTGGGCAGCGGTTCATTCCCAATTAATGGACCGGATATTTCAGGTGCATTCCATTCAGTTGTCTTAGAGGCAGGTTAGAGTCAATTGGTGGTGGTACACGTTTCAATGTTGAATTCTTCCTCACGTTTAAGCGCTTTTTGTAATACGCTTTTGTTAGCTTCACTTGTATGTATGAGTGTTTGTTTGTAACTTTTTAAGTGGTACATATATTTGTTAGTACAGGAGAGTGACCAGAAGATAGATCAATACTTGTATTTACTGTTATGTGCGATTTATCTATATTTTTGATTACAGCAAAATCAATTAATTCTAGTATTTTGTTACGATCAATAGGTCAATATGTCGGCTTCCAGGAGATATTATTTCAAAGTTCTTGCGCCTATTTATAAAAGTTAAATATAGATGTTTTGCTTTCGGATTAATTAGTCGTGAGCTTCAATACATGTGTTTTCCATTATAATCTCCACCTGCGAGATTTTTATGACCTAGCGTTAGAGAAAACTATTTAAATTGGTTGTCCGTAATTTTAAGCCGAGGTGGGCAGTATATAGCCGTCAAGTGTAAATCCCCGCAGCGATTTTTGAACTCTTGCAATCAGTTGCTATTTGGCATTTTAGTTTTGTGCACGTAACGGTTGAACGTATCACCTAAAACTAATCGAGATAGAGATAGAGTTATATATAAAAAAAAATTATCAAGGTGACGAGAAATGTTTAAATCCGGTTGACTGTCTGTCTGTCCGTCCGTCCGTGCAAGCAATAACTTGATTACAAATTGAGATATTTTGATGAATCTTGGTAGATCGGCGTAATCGGACCACTGATACTCCCACGCCAGAAACGTTAAAATTTGCCGCCGGGATAGTATGACAAGGGTTTATAGGAGCCAGGATAAAAATTAGACGATGGATGTGGTACCGCCCACTCTTTGGTTAAATTCCATCGTGACCCGGCTGACCGATTTCGACAAAATTTGAACATGGCTTTCCTTTCATATTCCTACGTCACTCTGTGAAAACGATTGAAATCGGACAATAAACACGCCTACTTCCCATAAGGCACAATTTTAAAAACCAATTCCTTCTTTTACTTTCCAGTACACAACTCTAGAAGCAATTAATATAATAATCCCATTAAAACTTTGCGCGAATAATGCCTTCGTGTATGCCTATTATGAACAAATTTCAAATCCAAAAAAAAAAAAAAAAAAAAAAAAAAAAAAAAAAAAAAAAAAAAAAAAAAAAAAAAAAAAAAAAAAAAAAAAAAAAACTGAATACGTGGACCCTAGTATTATAGTTGACGTTTGATCGAACATATCGGTCAATGTGTGTGACATGCACTAGAAAATCACACATAATCCTTTTCCTGCAGTAGCAATTTTGTGTATCCAAAATGCCTGGAATCACATAAATACTTCGCCGATGCCTAATATAAAGATTTTTGAACTTCCTGGTGGTTTTATCCTGAGTATATCGGCCAATATTTTAGTTATCTCAATGAAAATTTCAGAACGTATTTTGCTCATAGCAGTATATCATTGTGCCTAAAATGTATACAATTGGGCTAGACCCCATATAATCATTACCAGGATTTTCAAACATCAAGCAGATTTTGTGTTATGATTTGGTTTTTCTAAAAAATCTTATGCCGAGTATATATGTAGATCAGTGTAAAAGTTATATATGGTGTAGGTATGTATATATAAAAATGCTAAGATTCCGATCCCATGGTTTTACGATTTATATCGTATGGTATTTAATTGGTTTTGATTCCTGCAAGTTGCAAGAGTACACTTTGTTACTTRTTTATAGATATTGTTGTAGCTTGTAACTGCGCTGTAGTATTCTAATGCGAGGTGATTTAGTCGTATTCTAACACGTTGAGGACGGCGTGACCCACCGTTGGACCCAGATTTCATCTGGGTGACGCCGTCTTTGATTCTGAAATATAATATTACAAGTGTTTAAAGTAGCAGTGCTTTAGTGATGCCCACTTCACTTTGATCTTTGTGACACTTACCACTTTCACTTATTTAAATAAAACACCCGGTTAAGTTACAAGGGTAATTTCAATGTTAATTTAAACTTTATTGAATTTCGATTTTCCAAACGAAACAAACAGGGGTAATTATTAATTAATTTTAATTTGATTATTTAGTTTGAACAAATGTGCAGAGCTACTTCGAAAAGGTGAGGCACACAGCTTCGACGTTCTTCGAGGACTGACCAAACGAAACTGAGCCAAACTTTCTGTTGACCCCTTTTTTTCCATTGTGATATGTGTTTGCGTGTATGGATGATGTTGATGTGTGGGTCCGGTGGAATSTGGGTTCTGTGTGTGTGGTGTATTGATGGCGGTGGTGTATTAGTGTGGTGGCATTAATGGGGGACGGCTTATCTCATTTAGCCATCCCGGCCCCCTAGGCGAATATTCAGCCTAGCAATCTCTATAGTTGCTGGAGAGTTGCAACTACGTTGCTAAGTCCTGTAGCGGGGCGATGCTGTGGCGCTTTTGGACGACGCCTGGTTGGTGCAACGTGGTGCGGACGAAATTGATGGGGCTCAGGCCGGGCTGCACTGGTTCGGCGTAGTACCGTCCGGTTTCCTTGCGGGGGTCTATCCGTGCTTGAGKCAGCTGGCCGACCTACATCGCGTCGTGGTGCCCTGTGCAGCAGCGTGTGATGTGGTCTGCCACACGTGTGGCATAAGTCGGCAGAACCACACTCCTGCGTCACATGCGTGTGCGACAGGCAGTTGAGGCAGTGCTCATGTGCCTGGGCAACACGCTGGCGTTGTGTCGGTGTTAACTCCTTAAACAGTCCACAATGCTGTAGTCGGTGTTTCCGGCGACATAACGGGCATCGGATGCGCCGCGGCTCGACTTGGGCGGATGGCGTTGGCGGGGCTGCTCGTGAGCCACTACCAGAAGCGGTAGTTGATGCAGTAGCATTGGCTRGGCGGGGCGTAGGGATAGGCCCAGTACGTGCCACGTTGGYTGCCGACCGAACAGTTGGTGTTGGTGTAGTAGGCATGTCCACGTCCATCTTGATCTCTGTAAAAAAATCGTATTTGAATATACATCGTGGTATATAAATGGAATATGCGATTGTGCCACGTTATGTGGCATGGCTGGGTCGTCGTATTGAGCGACCATTTGTGTAATTTTTATTGTTATTATTAACGTTTGCGGGATGCGATTTTATTGATTTGTTGATTTTATTTTTAATTGTGTTTCGGCATTGTGTTCGGACTATTTAGTATCGGATTTTCGTTATTATCCGCTGTTGGTAGAAAGCATAATTTAACCAGCGGTCTGGTGAGTATTCCGCTTTGAGTACGGAGATCAACCACCCGGATGTGACCGTCTGAGCCGTAATGGAGCTTTTCTATACGACCAAGTCGCCACTCGGTAGGTGGGAGACAATCGTCCTTAATAAGTACACAATCTCCAAGCTTTGGCGCATTTTCTGATGTTTTCCATCGATACCTCTTGTGGAGGTCCTTTAAATAGTCTTTTTTCCATCTGCGACTAAAATTATGATGGAGAATTTTAATTCTCTCCCACCGATTTAATAAGGATAGCGACTCCACGCCTGGCTCAGGTGTGGCCGGATTGGGTGCTCCTTTGAGAAAGTGCCCTGGAGTTAGGGCTGTGAGATCTGAGGGATCTTGCGAGAGTGTTGTTAGTGGCCGTGAATTGAGAACGGCTTCAATGCGAATTAATAGTGTTGTAAATTCTTCGTAATTAAATTTGTAGTTTCCAGCTACCTTTTTTAAGTGGGATCTCGGGGGATGAATTGCCAATTAATGCCTTGGGGGGCGTACTTTTGTACAATTTCAGGGGAGACTTGTTGAATAAAGTCCACAAACTGTTTTTCTGTGGCTCTTTGAGCTCCGATAAAGGTTTTCCCATTGTCGCTCATGAGTTTGGA
>NW_017537113.1:190210-213413 GCF_001853355.1 Bactrocera latifrons | reverse complement strand
GGTGTCAATGGATTTATTATCTCATAAATATTAAGAAAATTAATACCGCACAGATCCAAAAATGGTCAAAGTTCAACTAGACTGGAATGTTGCCACTTAATGCAAGTGAGTGTGTTTGGTAAGCCATTTACGATTACACTTTAGCATCGCAATTTAAGAAGACATGCATTATATTACAGTCACACAGCGGCCATGGACTCGATTTGTGCCAGGCAGTATACAGTTAGTGAGTTAATAAGTATGTTAGTGTTTGTGTGAATGATTGCTTTTCGACTTGTGACTCGACAATTTTTCGTTGTGATTTTAATCTCAGAACTTTTCAGTTTACTTAAGGAAATTTTAAGAATTTTGCACCCAAGCACAGACTTATCTATAAATATAAATATACACATAAGGGGGATTCAAAAATTTTTTCTTTTCAAATCTTCCATGGACACAATAGAAAATTCTGAATATTTAAAATTAATTAATAAACTGAAACTATCGCCAAAAAACAGTGATTTTATGTTTTAAGAATCACCAAATGCATAAGTGTTGTACATTGCCGCCATTCAAAGAGGGCTTTGTTAAGACAACTGGGCGTGAAGTTAATACGTACTTCATCTCAAGAAAAAGAAATATTTACTCTGGTATAACATACCCTAATGCTATCAAGTCGCAGTTAAAATTTAGATTTTACGCATTTAGCATGTTATAACGATACGAGTAAATGTGAAATATGAATATACAGATATCAATAATATTGGTTAAAACCCACCCTAATGTATGGTACATACATATGTATATATCTGCAGATTTTACGCAAATTTTCGGTATTATCAAAAATCCACACATGCCTCCGCTGTAAGTTTATTGCAAAATCGCCCATTGTTTAACCGCGTGGGTACCAAATGTTGCAGCCGTCAATTTTTTAAACCTTCTATTTTAAGTTTCAGTTTGCCTCAGCGCCACTGTAAACATGCAACACCCAGTCAACAGAAAAAACCTCAACTTTTCCTCAAATGTATAGGTCTGTGCAGCCAACAGTCAATAGTTTCTCAACGTACTTCCTGCAAGTTGACTTGCGTCTGATGCGTGTGCTCATTAGGGGCATTGCATTTGTAGCTTGACGCAAATGTGGAGGTACAATTTTGTTACAAGGAACGTACAATAACTGAAGCTGTCACATAACAGTGGTACAGAAAGGTGTTGAGCGCTCGAAAATAAAGCATTTATTGCAAGATTAATTAATCCCCTAGACGTCGCACTAAATCCTTTTTCTTCGTTATTAATAATTAAATCGATTTTATAAACAATAAAAACTTTCATTAAGTTATGATCCGCTTATCAGAACTCTTAAAAAAACTCTGTTCTTTAATTAAACCCATTTGCTAGTGAAGAATTTCGTTTCATAAACTCAACTAGTTTAAATTTACTACTTTTATTTGCCTACGCACATTAAAAAACACCCCACTGTGCACATACGAATAGTGCGGCAAGCGATTCCCAGGCGTTGCAATTATTTTCTAGCGTCCGGGCAACTCATTATTCCCAGTGCTGCTTAGCATGTGTATTCTTCCATGTTGCTTTTGTTGTAGTTATTGTATTGTGCTTTGCATGTTGTTGCACAAACGCTTCACGCTAATGCAAATGCTCAGCACTTGTCACCATTTGCTGTTGTGTTACTTTTACAACTCTTGTTAGTTGTTGTTGTTTTCAATATGTAGTGGCACTTCAAAGCCTTTGCCACAGACGGTACACTCGCGGCTACAAGCGCACATCTAATATTCTGCATGCCACCGAATATCTTGTTGTAAGCGGCATGTAAAAATATGTTGCCTCTCAAACGAAACCATAAAAAACATGCCACATATATTTACGACAAACAACAATTGTAAGTTGAAAAGAAAAATCAACTGGCACATGCTTGACGCCATTTGTAGCAAGCGGTAGCAAGAAAAAGCTGCGCACAAGAAAAAAAAAATTAAAATAGCAAGCAGCAAGCGCCTTTGTGGCCAACAACAGCACTTGCAACAACCTTTTCTCTGCTTGCAACAGCAGCATTAACATCACTTAGCTAGGTCGGACCAGTCACCGATGAGCGTAGCAAGTAACGCATGCAAAGTGCATTGTTGCCGTGCCTCGCTGCAAACAACGTTGTCACTCAATCAACTTGCTACTTAGCAGTTATGTGCGTTGCAAAGAAAGCGTTGACGTGGCACATGGAAAAAAATTATGTGGTAATTGCTTGGTAAGCAGCTGTCCACCTTCGGCCAAGTGCTTTTGTTGCACAAAGCGTAATTTTCACTTGTGTTGCATTGTGTGAGAAAAATTACTTTATGTATCTGTTTATTTTTACTGCTATATTTTAGTTGCTATCATCCCCATTTGCATGTTGCAGCAGCTGTGTTCGACATTAGTTTTGTGCTGTGGAAAGTACTCGTTCGTAAATTTACTGCGGCATGACAGCAAGTGCCACCGACTGCAACCGACTATTGTTGCAAGTGTAGCAAATTTGCATACAAAAATGTGGTATATTGTTGTGATTTGTTAGAATTGATGTGAAAGCATTATGTAGTCTTTATGTAAAGTTCGAGGAAGCATTATATGGAGTCGGAAACTTTTTNGGTATATTGTTGTGATTTGTTAGAATTGATGTGAAAGCATTATGTAGTCTTTATGTAAAGTTCGAGGAAGCATTATATGGAGTCGGAAACTTTTTTAGTTGTTGTTGTTTTCAATATGTAGTGGCACTTCAAAGCCTTTGCCACAGACGGTACACTCGCGGCTACAAGCGCACATCTAATATTCTGCATGCCACCGAATATCTTGTTGTAAGCGGCATGTAAAAATATGTTGCCTCTCAAACGAAACCATAAAAAACATGCCACATATATTTACGACAAACAACAATTGTAAGTTGAAAAGAAAAATCAACTGGCACATGCTTGACGCCATTTGTAGCAAGCGGTAGCAAGAAAAAGCTGCGCACAAGAAAAAAAAAATTAAAATAGCAAGCAGCAAGCGCCTTTGTGGCCAACAACAGCACTTGCAACAACCTTTTCTCTGCTTGCAACAGCAGCATTAACATCACTTAGCTAGGTCGGACCAGTCACCGATGAGCGTAGCAAGTAACGCATGCAAAGTGCATTGTTGCCGTGCCTCGCTGCAAACAACGTTGTCACTCAATCAACTTGCTACTTAGCAGTTATGTGCGTTGCAAAGAAAGCGTTGACGTGGCACATGGAAAAAAATTATGTGGTAATTGCTTGGTAAGCAGCTGTCCACCTTCGGCCAAGTGCTTTTGTTGCACAAAGCGTAATTTTCACTTGTGTTGCATTGTGTGAGAAAAATTACTTTATGTATCTGTTTATTTTTACTGCTATATTTTAGTTGCTATCATCCCCATTTGCATGTTGCAGCAGCTGTGTTCGACATTAGTTTTGTGCTGTGGAAAGTACTCGTTCGTAAATTTACTGCGGCATGACAGCAAGTGCCACCGACTGCAACCGACTATTGTTGCAAGTGTAGCAAATTTGCATACAAAAATGTGGTATATTGTTGTGATTTGTTAGAATTGATGTGAAAGCATTATGTAGTCTTTATGTAAAGTTCGAGGAAGCATTATATGGAGTCGGAAACTTTTTNGGTATATTGTTGTGATTTGTTAGAATTGATGTGAAAGCATTATGTAGTCTTTATGTAAAGTTCGAGGAAGCATTATATGGAGTCGGAAACTTTTTGTCAACTTTAGTTTTGGACTTTCTTACCATTGCATTGCATGACCTATTCGAATCTCTCCACTTTTCCTAATTAAGGCTAAACTACCAGGGATTTCATACTTTTATTTAGCATATATATAATAGCGGAAAGGTATATAAAGCACTCATTTTGGAAATCAGCCATCTAATCCAGCCTAACAAAGTCCACCGTGAGACGAACGTAAGACACATAATAGGCTCATTGCCGGATTGCCATTTTATAAGTAACCTTTGAAATCCAAGAAATCGCAAAATTCTTCAGCTTTTGTTTTTATACATAATAATTCAGAATTAAAGAACGATTCTGAGAATCTTCCTCTTGGTAGTGCCTATAATCACTCTTGTGGTCATTCTCGCATATTAATTTAAAGCCACAGCACTGAAAGCTAACTATTTACCACGACAGCCACAATGACCGCAGCCATGACAACAATGGGCAATGTACATCGACGACGGTGGCTACTCAAACGATTTCTGCATCAATAGGGCAACCAAAGCGTTGGTAATGCTTTGGTGACGTTAGTAGAAGCGATTGCTTATGGCTGACGCTCGCATCCGATCGTGATTATTTACTAGGTATGCATCGCTCATTTCAGGACAGTTGTGGCAATTAGAGCCATTTAAATGAGCAATCATTTCAGCGCCTATCCAATCTTCTCCCCATATCTGTTCGTACTCTTGTCCGATCGCCGGTTTCAGTCGCCCTTTACGCACAGATTAATCGCCGCTTTGCTGTTTATGTTCAATTGTATATTTCAGCCCATATGCGTTCTTATATAGTATAAAGCCTTTTTTTTGCTTTCGTTTGCAGACATTTTGCATTCCGCATTGCAACAATATGTTTTTTCACCGAATGCAATGTCATCGCGTTTGGTCCATCGCCGAGCCGCTGAGTGCTGGCTGGCCACAATTTCTGATTTTCTGCTGTCCTCTGTTAATTATGAAAATGTGCTTACGTCATATGCCAATACATTTCTGACCCCAATGGGTAACCAAATTGTAGCAGAGTCCATGTAACTGTTACTTTGCGCACTTCGGCATTCTGTTGCTGTTTCATTCATGCTGCTGCTGCCGTTGCAATCCGGTCGCTTCCGCATTGTTTCGTGGTTTTATGCGAATTTTTTGTTGTCGGTTTGGTTGTTTTTGTTGGCTTCTTCAATTGGGTTGCTGATATTGCAATAATTTTGTATTAATGTCACATTTTATGCTGTTCGTCGGGCATTGTGGCATGTTGGTTTTCGTAATGCCTCAATTGTGCTCTGCTTTTCATTATTCGCAATTAAAATATCACGCGATTTCATTAATTTGCCAACAATTGCAATTAATTCGCGATTTTTTCTTTATTCATTTTTATTGGTGTTGCTGTTGCTGATTTAAAAAACCATTCATTATCTGTTGTGCAAATATTTGCATTTAAATGAGTACTGTCTAGCATTTGAAGCTGATTTTATTTATGGATTTTTTGCATGACATTTGAATTATTATTAATATAGTTCAAATAATTTATTTTCTGTGAATTATGATTTTTGAATTGAGCTGATGCAGTTCAGAACATATTTGGAGACTGAATAAATAATGTTTTTTTAGTTGTGGTAGTAAAAAAATCATCGGAATACAAGGAAAAGCTTTAATGACATAACAAAAACAATAACACCTGTACCTGGGTCACATCGTAGTTAAAAAAAAAAAGTCGTTAACTGTAGCCTTCACAGTTACATATTGAGGAGTAAAAAATTTTACCTTAATTTTGCTCGGACAGTTATATGTTACTTAGTAGTACGATCTGAGCAATACTGTATTCAGAGATTGTAACCCTCCCTTGCACAACAAAGTATGCCAAATTTCGTGAAGATATCTCGTCAAATCAAAAAATTTTCTATACAAGGACTAGATTTTAATCAGTTTATATGGAAGTTATATTCAGTAATCGTTCGATAGCTTCTCTTCTGACAATTAAGCGAATTCTGAGAGACTAGTTCGCGTGCTTACCGACAGACGAACAGAGGAACGGACAGACAGACCGGCGGTCTGGGCTAAATCGACTTAGGAGGTCGAGCTGATCATACTATAAATCTGATGAGTATATATATGTACACTTCTCTGAGATTTATTACTGGTTACTACTAACGTGATAAACTCAATGTATCTTGTTCATGGCATAAATTAAGTACGGATAATAGTAAAATCTGCATAATTCAACCCTATTTAATATCGAGAGTATAAACTCATATGCTGAACTGATAATATTAATCAATACTCCATACCGTTTATCGAAATTGGAAACTTTAAATTTTTGAAAATTGTCGAAACTTTAAGCGCCTAGCATCGGCAGTTCAGTAGCACACCTACCACACGAAGGCATATGTAGACCTGTGTGCGTGTGTATTCCAAAGCTCGAATGAACCGTTATAAAACCGCTAAAGAACTTTAGGCATTGTAATCACCCAACACGCAGTCAACGATGCGACCGTAAAATGATGCCCGCGGCAATTGTTCAGAGATATGGTATTTTTGTAGCAGAGCAAGTAAAACTACAACAATACTCGCTGTTTCGCAATGCACTGACTACGCAACTACAATTACCAATTCCTGTCATGTTGTTGTTATTCTTTTTGTAGTTGATGCTAAGAGTGTTTTTGTTGTAGTTATCGATACGTTCGTATGTAACTGACCTAAACAAATGTTGTTGCTGGCCTCAGAAACGAAATTGAAGCTGCATTTGGCTGAAGCGTGGGCAAGTGCCGAGTTGTTAACTTGACGTATGTGTGTGTATCAGTACCAGTTATCGATGATTTAGTGCCGTCGCCGTCACTGGTGAAAACTTAACCCAACTAACAAGCGTGGACACATGCCGGCGAAACCGTTACCGGGCGCCCCCATATTTTGGATACCAGAGAAACATTACTACCGAGCAATTAGCAGTCAGTAGCCATTTATCGTATGCTACACCGTCACCCGATCCGTTAGTATGTTCGTTCATTCATCCGTGTGGCTGTTTGTTCTTTAGCTTGTGCCCCTCTCCCTCCATACGCTGGTCTGGAAGTTCTTTGCACCTACCAATTAGAAAATTCGATTATTTGTCGGCATTGAACGCTTGTTAGGTTGTTGTGCCATATAGAACCAACAACAACAATACTATCTTCAGCAATAACAATTACCGTTGCTTTACGAGAGAAACCAAAGCTGAAGGTGCCAAAGTTGAACTTTAACTGCAGTGCTACATATGTGTGTATGCTTTTATACATATATGTATGTATGTATATCGGATCATAGTGATGTGTTCTGATTTGGTTCGGCTTAGCTTCGATAGCATTTACGGTATTAGCCGATGGCCGTTAAGTATGCTGTTTCGAATCTCTGTAGCTCACGTTGCATCCAACGTTCAGAACGTACATACATAAATACATACATATGTATATATAGTTAATTACAAATGGGTTTGCTCAAAGAAAAGTTGGTGCTGGTGTATGCTAACCATTCAAGTTACAAGATTTGACTTTTCGCTTCGTTGCACTTTTTCAATGGCCGCTGGTATGCCTCGCCAACAAAAAATCTACAATGCAGAATGCAACACAGGTAATTTGAGATCTGTTGAATAAATATGCATCCATATGCATAGTTAATTGACCTCGGTGCCAGGACAGAGATGCCCGCAAATAAATTTAGATATATGCTTCGGAAAATTTTATTGAGTGACTAAAGTTTGTACCATGGGATCAGGAGTTCAGATATCTTACAAGTAAGAATGTTCCATACTCATCTATTTTAATATATTTAATGTAGATCATAATAAAACCTGTAGCCCGGTCTGATTGTGAGTTGACTCAAAAGGTATCGAAAAAACAGTTGGAAATGTCATAGGCGACAATGGTTCGGATTCGGAATAAGACTTCAATGAGTTTGATAGCGGGGGCTCAACTGCGATGACTGGAATATGGATACTTATTCGTATAGAGTCAGGCTATATGGAGTCAAAGATGCGGGTGGAACTAACATTTTTAGGAGAGATTTGTGGTTTGAGTTTTTAGTTTTCCGCGCGGTGTGCTTCGGAGTGTTGCACAGCTGGAAAACGAGGAGCGAGACACCTACACCTACATCTTCCACAAATGAACTAAATTATTATCCAGAATGTCAATGTAAAAGTCTGCCTTTGTTCTACCAATTCTGGGTAGTCCTCCAATAACGTCAGTGAACATACAGCTCCACACCATAATTGAGCCGCCTCCAAATTTCAGTGTAGGCTTAACGTGGTGGGATCCTAATTTCCTGTTCTCCAAGTACACTCGGGATCATCTGCTCTTAGACGGTTTATCTTGGTTTCGTCAGACCATATAACATTTTCCAATCATCATAGTATCAATCCTTGTAACATTTTGAAATTGAGAGACGCAACTTTTTGTGCCTTTTAAGACTAGCTCTTCTGCAAATTATTGTAACTGTTTCGGCAGAAACTGTCCTCTGGCTCGTCGCTGATAGATTGGGGCTTACTTCCATTTTATTTTTATATTTACAACCCCGGATTACCCTCCAAAAGCTCCCTCTCTTGTATATCACTTAGCTATTTTCTGCACCCACATTTATTTGCTGACGGTAAATTGGAAAGTGTTTGCCATATTTTGCTTACAACACTTACGGAAACCACGCACTTGCTGCTCTTTAAAATATTTTGCTACAATATAAACTTCAGTGCCAAACATGATACATACATATATACAATATTCGCAGCTATTTAACGGGTACATAATTAAATTAAGCATAATGTAATGAGCTTCTGCTCCTATTCTTTCCGATTTTGTGTAGCAAATAAAACAAAAATTGCAAAAGAAAGTTGTCGTTCAAAAGAAATCCATTAAAAGTGTAATTAGCGTTATCGCAAAAAGCCACACGAAAGGCATTAGCTCAAGTAAAAACTATATACATATAATTCTGAATCTGACTGCCGCGTTATTGATTAGCTGTCAATGTGTTCTGACAGTTTATAGTAATGCATATGAAAGCGAAAAGTTACAGGATTCGACTTGTTGGAGTGAAAACAAATCATTGAGATTTGTTGTTTCGTGCTGACAGTCATTCCTTTTTGGTGTAGGTCGGAGAGTTTAGATGAAAAGCCTTCCTTGTATAAATAGTTGATATAATTTCCTTTAAGGTGTTGAGTTAGCTGTAGACTTAGGTGATTAAGGAACTTTATAATTTTCGGTATAACCTATCTGATATTTGGCTCAAAAGCGAACTTAGTAATTTTTAGTAACAACTTTGTATTGTCTTTGACTCTATTTTTCTATACGAAAGTTATACTACATACCATATAGTTGTAAAACAACCAGAATTATTGAATAACTGAAACTGATTATTATGAAAACCTTACACATGCTCTATATAGGTTGGAAACTGTCTGGCTTTAAGACGAATACTGGATTTTCAACAAGTTTCATTTCTTATTTGGACCTCGTCTGACTACTGCAAGATTCTTCATTTATTGTACAATAAAATATTACTTTCCTTACCTGAGCTTACATTAAAACATAGTGAGTTTTCAACACAAAAAAAAATATAAATACATATAAATATTATTTTTTTTTTTTAAATTAGCTTTTACAATATTGCGGGCTTTTATGAAAAGCTTGTGAGTTTTCACAACAAAACTTTCATTCATCAACCGAATGTTTAAAGAACTCATCGTTGAATTTGGCTACTCATCGCGTTGGTATTTGAACTGTAAACTGGCTCCGAATGTCCGCGAACTGAAAGATCGTCGCACCTGCTACGTAAGCCAGTATTTGTCGCAATACTAATGGAAAGAGTAAGGCAGTGTAGTCTACTTAAAGCTTGAACGGTATGCATAATATAAATTAAATATGATTAATAAGACTGTAAAATTGATAGTTTTCAGAACCTTACTGAATTTTTCCCGTTTTTTTTAGTGCTGGTGTCGAAATAGTGGTGTTCTTAATTCTTCATAGCTTTCTAAATAATATTATTTTCTCTCCATATTAAAAATATTTTCACAAGCTAACTCAATATGTGCTTTCTCTGTGGTTCATCGTTCTATTTTATAAGTTTTTCATGGTTGTTTGTTACAACAAAAAGTTATCAACAATATTATCACACCTTTAGATTTCTGCAAAACAACATTATTTACTTGTAAAGAAAGAGATGAAATAAGAGTATATTAAATTTAATGAATAAGATTTGAGCAGAATGTCACAACACAACTATACTTAATTATACATATTTGCATACATACTATACATATGTATGAGTTAAATAAAAATCACGAAATCCCAAAGTGTGATGCAAATAATGGATATGGAACAATAAAAAGAAACACCATAGGAAACATACTAAGTAACTAATTTACTAACGCACCAACTCACTGTACATAAATATATACACCGATCCCTTGTATAACAGTAGAACAAACAAAAAAAATCAGCTAAATGATATGCGCCATTTATTGTTTTTTTTTTTTTTTGTTTCTTTATCAACATGAAAGACACGACTTCTTCTGTCACAAAGCAGAAGCGCTAAGAAGCTCACATGATGAGATATTCATGAAATCGTGTATACCTAAGATACATATTGTCTTCAAATATTCAAAGATATGCCGGAAACTGGTTTCTTACACGCGTGAGCTTAAATCTAAGCTAAAGATAGTAGCAAATAGTATTCGATAGTATTCGTACTAAATTATGAATTTGGTTGAAGCTGAAATAATCGCACGAATAATGGAGCGCCCACGCTTCGTTTGATTGGATGGCAAATAAAACAAAACTCGGATGAGAAAAATAACGCAATAAAAATGGCGAAAGCGAAGACAGGCGACTACAGGCCAAGCTAATACAGTTAGAAAGCGATAACTTAGACCATTTTTTGGTAAATATTAATAAATGCCATCCTCGGTTCACTACTTTTCAATTCTCTAATTTTGAGCTCTCTTTGTTCGCTTTTGGTATGTGAAAGCCACAACAAAGTATACACTTTATTTTCATAGAAGAGGATATGTAGATACAAGTATAAAGAATAATTTCTTGCAATTCTATCAATATTTTGTTACACTTGCTTACTGTGTATAGCAGTTGCTGGCCCTCTTCGTGGAATGAAATTTAACTTTCAACTCCTCACAGTCTTTCAAAGTGTGAAATGCATAATTTGTTATTGTTGCTGATGTAACGGATATCTCAACGGTCACGAAACCTACTCCTTCAATGATGTGAGATCATAGGTGGTATGTACACGAGTTGATTTAATGAGGCAAACAAGTACAAAGACTTAAGTTTGATATGCCGGGATCGATTTTGGGTAGGTGGATGAAAAATAGTTGTCAAAATCCTCGAAGCCTTCTACTAAGTTCTACAGATAGTGGTTCGAACTTTTGGAGTAATAGAAGTGAAATGGCTTGAGGGCAATTGCTGAAAAGTTCAAAGAGAGTCAATTTAATCCGAAAATAAAATTAAAGTGGACAAGTGTTTGGATACAATTTTTTAATCAATTTTTAATTTTGATTGGAAGTCTATATTTTGCCTGTGACAAATTGAGTTTTTTACAAAAATAAAAAATTGAAACATTTTGTAATGGTAAAAGAGAATTAGATGATACATTGAATACTTTTCGGAAATGAATTTTAAAATTCTTTCATTGAGTTTCGTTGTGACATCAAGTCATCTTTACAATCACGGCAAATTCATACAAATAAACAAAAATAACTGCCTCATCCGCATTAGATATATATGTATCCTTATTTTTGTTAATTTTTTCAAATATATATATATTTTTTTTATTAGGCATTTTTTATGCGCCTCTTCATTAATTCTTTACTAAAGTACTAGTATTTACATATAACCATACATCAAAAGTGTTATGACAGCTTGCCGCATAACATAGGCTCACTTGTTACTTTTCGCAAGAGCGCATCTTTTACTTGAATAGGTTTGAACTGGTCGCCGATTCGATATGTTTGTACATCAGATTTTGCAATCTTCCTTCCAAGCGAGCCAACTTAGCATTTTATTGACTGGCCATGCTTGTTTGTGTTATTTTGGCATAAACAAATATTAGTATGGTTGATAATGGACAGATATACAAAAACAATAGCCTTGAATGTCACCAAAGTTTGGTACATATATATATGTATGTAAGGCGTTCATACAACATCACTGTCTGTTTCGCTTTTATTTGTATTTTGTGCCATTTTTGCAATTTTTTTGTCTTTTGTTAATTGCATGGTAGGCCATATATATATGTATTTCGGTTATTTTCCAAAAACAACATTTTTCCATATTTTAATGGAATTTTAAGCCACAAAACAAAATTTTAACATAATTTTCTTTTTGCGCTCGATATTTTACGCTAATGTTGAAATACATACATATGTACATATATGTATGGCTATTATTCTATAGCATTTATATATATTTTTTTAATGAATTATTATTCTTGTCTTTGTTTCCTATGTTATTTAGCATATGGAGGTTGTGTTCCACGAGCAGGCGAAGCGCCGGAATTCGCGACGCATGTTAATGTTGCGTGAAATGCCGCAAATAGCATACATACGTGCAAACATACGCATTGCACTTGAGGCAATTCAAATGTCGTAGATAGGCATGTCCATTTTGTTATTTTAGTTCTCATTCTTTTGCTACATTTACACAAATTAAAATTTGTGTAAAAAACATAACACTCATGTGAAAATGTATAGTATATGTGTTAAATCTAGGTACTGTGACCTCATGGGATTGTCAGTTTTAGCGTTTAACTTTAATAGCCCATCACGGCCACAGCCACAGCTACAATGGACCGGAAGCTAAATACATAGATTCAACTGTGAGTAAGGTTGATACATTTCGACAAGAATTTATTTACTCTATACTCATACATACATATATTCAATACTATACTCTCATAAGCTGTTGTGGGTTTTGATAATTTTATTTTAAATAATTTCTTTTAATGATTTAAGTTTTAATGATCGATGTCGATTTTATCACTAGAGCTTTCACAGTGTTATAAGCTCTTCCGAAAAATTTTAGAATTTTTTCGATTAATTCGACTGCCGTTGAAAAGTTTTCACAGAGCTTAGCATTACAATTTTCGAAACTGCGGTATCTGGTTAATTAAAAATTAGTCTTAGTTTCAGCTTTTATGATAGTGCAACATTGCGCAGCTTTCGATGTGTGAGTAACAAAGCTCTTTTGGAAGTGGAGAGTGTTTGTCCTAAGCGAGAATAGTGTCTTTGATAGATTTTTGAAATTTGGCCCTGACTGATCCATATAAACTTCGCTCGCAAACCAATTTGACAATGTCAATTAGTGTGTAAATGGCAGTTGCCTATCTAGGATGGGAAAAGTTTGTCTGGTGATCTTTGCCAATAGAAAAAATTTAACAAAGAACTTGCTTGGAATTTTCTCATTTTAATGGAATTACGGCTACGGTAACGTTGAACATGTTGCAGATGGGGATGGGGCATATATTATATCACAATCACAAACTTGCTTCAAAACAGTCTTCTGGGATCTGAAAATCATCACGTTGCGATCAGACAGGTAGCAGAAATTCTCACCAACTCTTATGGATCGACTGAATACATTTAGTTAATGTGGCCACCCTAGTAGTTTGAACTATATATCCACCTCTATCAACTATTATTGCGCACGGCATCAATATCTTCAATTCTAGGAACCCGTAAACTTCATTGCAACAGTAATTAACATACGATTATGCAACAGTATTTGTATTTGACTGACTACCTCTATTTGTTTGGAAAACAATTTAATTGCTCTTTGTATTTAAATAATAAGAAAATCCAGAATACAAAAGCAAGATGATATTGTCAAAATACTAGTATATACATACATAAGTACTCGTATAGAACGCAGTAACTCTGAGGTATTTACTAACTGAAACAAAAATTGCAAAACATTGCAATGTTGCAAATTTGTCATTGAAACGAAATACTTTCTACAAATACATTGCCGTTTACATGAATGTGTGTCTTTATATGTGTCAATATTTCTAAAATGAATATTCATAAATGCATACATATGTATGTGTGTGCATTGGTCGGCACAAACGAACTCAATAATTGTGTGTGGTGCATTAAAATGTCCACTGGTGTGCATGTTTACCGTTGTTTATGCACCCAGTGGACATAAATATGCAAAATCAGCAAGCAAAAGCTGCACACATACGTGGAAATGTGAACAACATTAAGTGTCTATTTAGCAAAACTATGTTAATATGCAAGCTGAAGCAAGTACACTAAGTATCAAAATGAGGCTCGCTAATTATTTTTTAATGAATAATATTTTTTAAACCAACAATTATATCAGCCATACATTTTTCAAATGCGTGTGTAATCTTATTTTTTTTAAATAAAATACATAATTTCTGTTAAACATTTAATATGGCGGTGGTGGTACGCGGAAAATATTCGTTAAATTATTGTTTCGAATTTTTTAACTAAAAAACGAATTTATTTTATCAACCAACCCTCATATTCGCATAATCTATCAAGACATGACTGTTACATATATCTTATAAAAAAGTCTAGTTTTTGAAGCAAATGGGGTTATTTTATAGTTCAACACGTTTTTTAAGGGACATTTTTACACAATGAAAAGGCCTGATCTGACTATTTAAATTTTTTTATAAAATTTTTTTTTGTAAAACTTGTAACTTGATGTCGCTTGTTTTCTAACAGGTCTTAGTCTATGAACGAAATCCACCAAAACTCTTGTTTACAGCCTTTTAGATGATCTGCACAATAACTTAAACTATGCTTAGCAATAATCTCAAATTAGGGGGTTTGGTTGTTTGGTTAACTGAAATAGAAGGAGCGTGAGCGCCGGACCGCAGGTGTGCCGAATCCACTTTTCTCATTCTCTGAACGTACTACAATATTGGTAAGGTTCTTCTGATGATACGGACAATGCTACAAGCCACCCTTTAGTCGTATGAACTCCCCCACTAGCACTATCCCAATGTAACTTTATGGTATTACCTGTATCTTGTGTTCCATGACCTAAGATAGGTTTTATTTTAGGGTCCATTGCTTTGAAGAAGCCATTCGACCTGGGGCAACTTAAGGGGCTTAAGTTTCTAACAGCAATTGTACAATTTTCTTTTATCAGAAATAATGGAAGATATGGGGAGTGAATGCGATTTTTTCGAAGTTGTCTCCGTTAATATCCAACTGTTCC
The DNA here is from genome assembly GCF_001853355.1 of Bactrocera latifrons. Classification (NCBI taxonomy): domain Eukaryota; kingdom Metazoa; phylum Arthropoda; class Insecta; order Diptera; family Tephritidae; genus Bactrocera; species Bactrocera latifrons. Next base: position 198,478 of record NW_017537113.1, on the reverse strand, counting down.
ACGGCTCTTTAACAAGTTGCCAACAACATTAGAATGTTTCTTCGAGGTCGCCATGTGATGTCACAGGGATATTGAAATGATAATCGAATTTTACAACCAGACGTCTTCGATTCGAAAGCAACAACAAAGTTACCTAGTTTAGTTCAGTATAAGAGACTATGCAGATATCTTTTTAAATTAGGTTATTTAAGTATATGAGTTGTTTTTCTATTCACCAACCCTTTACATATTTGTACAGTCAAATAAACGATATGGAACTTTCAGGTGTCGCTAAGTGCCTGCTTATGCTTATACCAAAACGCTTACATGTACTTGCATATATATTGTTTGCAGTTTATGTTATTATAATTAGTTTACATAACCTTAAATAAATAATAATGCAACAGTAAGCAAAAAATGTGAAAGCGCTAATTGCTTATAATCACAAAATCGAAAATAAAAGTTCAACGACAGTAAATGATATGCAAAGCTAACTTTCATGATCAATACCGATGGGGCGATTAGGTTGTCAAATCGATCTGACATATTGACGCAACACTGACTCCTTGCTAATGTACGAGCTGTTCGGAGATACTGGCTGGGAGCACGCTACATATTGCAACGTTGCAGCGCGGCATTGCGAAATTGAATTTCCACCAACGAGTGCTTGCCGCCGATGTGTCACGGTCGTTAGGCAATAAAATGCAAATTGACGCAGCGCATATGGTTAAGTGCCCAATTGTGGCAAACGAAAATCGAAATCAATAAATCGTTGTTGTTGGCATTGCGACGCCGTTGAGGCTATAGAATGGCAGCTGTCGTTGACATTATGCCACTTTACATTAGAAAAAAGTGTCAAATTCGCGCTGTGCGCACACTTGCTGTTGCTTGCAACAATGTCAAAAGCACTTGCCACATCGGCGACCGCTTTTTACAAAGGCGCACTCGTTATGCCGAAGCGCAGTAGGCTTAAGTAGCGTAGCATGCATCTAATTAGCACCGTTTTTCCAGGCGGGGTTAAGTAACTAACACGCCCAAGTTGCGCAACTATATATAAATGGGTTTATGTGTACTCTCTCATAAATATATATGGCATATATTCCACTTGCATATAGTGTGTGAGAAAAGTCAGAAGTTAATGAATTCTCTTTGCAGTCACCGCTGTACAGAGATGCGGCTTCAAGGAATACTGTCGCATGTCTGTGCCCTTTTATTTTAAGTACTAGTCATGCATTGGGTGATATCGTTAAGTTCAGCCATAATACTCTTCATAGGTGCATTTTTTATTTGACAGATTATGCGTGAGTCGTGTCAAACTGTCATGCTATTTTTATTCAGTATTGTTTGGATTTTCATCATGGAAAAACTTATGCTTGAACAACGTTTATACATCGTTCAACTTTATTATGAAAATTCACATTTTGTAAAAAAGGTATTTCGGGCCCTTTGCCCAACTGACTATTCACAACACCGTCACATATCTAGAGACCCAGCATTCATTATTTGATAATATACGACCGGTGCAGAATGAAGATATATAGCAAATATAGCAGCCGCAGTTGAGAGTGTACACGAGGACCCTGGAGAGTATATTGGGCGCTGATGTATAGAACGACTTGGCGCATTTTTCTTTGAGATCTTAAATTTAAAGCGTATAAAACTCAGTTTGTACAAAAACTGAAGCCGGTCGACCTTTCTAAGCCACATCGCTGAGGCTTTTGTAAAGTTCCAAGAATATCCGACGTTTTCAATTTCATTTCATTTCGTTTCTTTCTTAATGCATATGTAAAAAAGCAAAATTTGTCGCATTGGAACGAAGAGCAACCTAAAGAGATTTAAGAACTACCATTTCATCCAGAAAAAAAAAACACAATTTTGTGTTATATTTTTTCAAAAATGATGCCTGTGAGATCGTAACCGCCAATGGCGACCATGATAACCGACTGCTCCATGCCTGAAGGTGATCGCGGCGACATTTGGTGTCAGCAAGACGGCGACCCTATCCACATATCGCATCAATCAATGGATTTCATAAGAGAACACTTCGGTGAGCAGATACTTTCTCTTTTGGGCTGTTCGATTTGCCACTAAGATGGTGTGATATTACAACTTAGACTTTTTCCTACGGAGATATGTAAAGTCTAAAGTTTTTGCGAACAATCCTGCCTTGATTCGGCCTTGGAGAAAAACATCACCCGCTACCAGTCGAAATGCTCGGACAAGTCATCGAAAGTTGTATTCAATTGATATACCATCTGAGACGTTGCTGCAGGCAACATTTGAAAGAGATAATTTAAAATAACTAATGCTAAAGGATGTTCTTTTGAATGAAAATAAAAATTCCCCATTTGATTTGAAGTTTCTGTGTTTTTTCTTTAAAAATTAGAGAAGCTCGAAATGCATCACCTTTTATTATACAAGGGAACAAAACGATCTTTATCTTGATCGGTCAGTTAATGACAACAATACAGTCCGATCTGACAATATGTTCGGAAGCTCCAACGATACGAGTCCCTTTCTAATTGAAAACTTTTCCATACAAGAACTTGATTTCGATATTTAAAGTGCCCGTATTTCTAAAATATCGTAATGAAATTAAGTCGGCATATTTTTTGAATAAAATTGGTTCGGTGCTTCATGTTAACGCGCACTTAACATATTTAATACAATGATTTTGAATTTCCGGTTGATTTTTACCATATATATCGGTTGTTTGTTTGATAATTTATTAAAATTTAGAAAGTACCTTTTTCTGGTAATATTAACCGTGATGGCAAAAAATTAAAAAAATTAGGTCAATAGAAACTCTAGCCCCATATACTCAACATAATTCAAACTTCCGGTTGGGTTTATACGAATATTTCGACCGTTATATTTTGCATACAGTACAGTTTTAAGGGACTGGATGGATATGTTTTCTATGGGGTATTTTACTTTAATTGCAACGCTAGCTAAAATCTTTGCAGCCTTCCCACAGATATGTGCGTTTGTGCCTCCAAAATATCAAAGCTGTACTTATCGCCAATGTCAGACATTAATTTTTAACGCATGACTAACAAAGTTGTGAGCTAAAAGCATCAGCTTAACTTGCCAAGCGTCGAGCGCAATGAACCGGCACAGCGGCCTCAAGCGTTTTTTTGATTTTTAATTAATCTACATTTTTTATACAGAGTGAATCAATATTCATTAAATTAAACGCCGCTTCAGTTAATTAAGCTATTAAAACATTCATTTTAGGAAAGACAATACATAAGTCTACACACAAGAATGTTGGAAAGTTGTGGCAGTGCCACTTGATTTTCTCTATATCGCCTAATTGTGATAGCCGCCTCTTTCATTCGCTTTGGGTCAAATTTGTTGAGACCTTGTCGGATACATGTTTGGAACCAACACACATACATGTGCACGTTGACGCTATCGTGCTAAGAAAGCGTTTAGCGCTCCGTTCAATTTTGAACGATTCTAAATACTCTTATCAGAATGTGCATTGGAGCGTTTGAACACTTTCATCCGGGCCTTTAAAGTATTACAATTAATGAACTTACGATTTGGGGCATTGAGTTATTTGGCAATTTTCGGCCACAGATTTATTTGTCTCAACTAAAAATATCACTTATTTATTTTTATGAATGCCCAGCATTGTTTGACATACATATATTTGTATGTATACCCGGTGCTTAATAGTGACAGTGTTCTATTTACTTGGAGCATCCATGTGGGTTAGTTTGGAGTAATATATTACTTTGTGATTAAATTATCTCAGGGTTTTAGGTATATAAATTACTCTGTACATTTTACCATGATATTTGTAACATTGAGAATAAAACGCCAGAGACACCATAAAAATGTATATTTGTATATTATATAAGCCATGCAGGATGAACTGAGTCGGTTAACCCTGTCTGTAAATGGTATATGCGTCATTCGTTCCAAGAAGCCGCGCATTTTTTGGAACAGCCGATATTGGACTACTCTTTTGTATACACTGAACGATCAAGCCAAGTTATTATACGGAAATATTTAGTTTATAAAGTTTAAASGGTATTATAGCTTACGTGCAACCAAAGTTAAGATGAAGTTTTGAACTACTTATTTATATTAAAAAGACCAGAAGCAAAAAAAATAATTAAAAAATCTTGCTGTTTTAGAAAGAAAACTAAACCAACGTCTGTGTCTTTGTTCATGGCACATAACTAAATTTTGAATACACACAACTTTTTTGATTTTCGAACTACGTGGTGTAAACATCATTACAACAGGCAATCATTAAATTTGCTTGCCTCTAATTTCAGCCGAAATCTACAAGTTTAAAAAAATCGATTGTGCCTCAGCCATTCATTTGCCTGGAATTCGAGGTAAATACTCAGAAATAGTCTAATTATATCAGAACCTCGTAAATAAAACTATAATTTACGAATGTTTGTAAACATATTTGGTTAAAGCGATAATTTAACAGCAAAAACTTTCAACAAAACCATTACACTATGCTGCAACTAGTAATTAGAAAGGCATGCGTTGTTTATTCATTTATAAATATGTACATGTTTATGTGAATATATATTTATACATAATTTCATACACAACCTTTCCGTGCAGTTTAAAGCATAGATTCGCTATTTTCTCTCTTTTACTCATTTTGTCTTACTACACTTCACACCACGTCTATCAATTAACCGTTGTTGCAGTTGATTAACTATAACTACCAATAAGATAAAGACTTAGTTTAATACTGAAGACTTGTGCACTACAGTACTATACTCAAACATATACATATAAGCATGTTTGTAAATCTTTTTGTGTTGTTTGGTGGAAGTTTATATTTATTAACTTTTAAACTTGTTGTTGGCATCAGTGCTAATGAATGAAAATTAGTAAAAGTAACAGCAGTGTAAGAGTAGTTGTTGCAGTAGACACTTGTAAATACATACACGTAGAGAGAATTATGCACTGCATAGCCATAACTTTCATATACTTGTATGTACATAGGTATATACAAGCACATCCGTATATATGTATATCTCAGTGAATATTTGTAGCTTTCAAATAATTTTGATTTTTTTCCGCAATTGTCGGTGATTTTTTCATTGTTGTTTCTTTTTTTCGATTTCGTTGTGTAGCATGTCTGTCAGCACGCTAATTGTCCAATTGTAGTCGCTTGTCATTGTCATTGTCACTCGTTTACACACCTTCTTGGAGACCAAAAGTAGCTACAACTTTGTTGTTGTTGTATGTACATATATAAGCAGGTAAATGAATAATTGATCGTTTATGACTGCATTTAGTTGTTATCGCTGAAAGGCGCTTGTAAATGACAGACTTTATTAAAATGGAGGTGTGATTGTGGGCTGTGACTTTTCGAACGCATTGTGGAAGGTGTCTCTTTAACATGTTCCTTGTAAAGAGTGAAAGTGTGACAGACTCATGACACTTGTTATGAAAAATGACAAGAGCTTCACATGCTTTATTGGCAGAAGCATAAAAGCCACCGCGGCAATGGGGGAATGTATAGTTGTGGGTGTAGATGAAGTCAGGAAGAGATCACAATCATGTCAGCATTAACGAGTTTTATTAAAACCTAGTGGGTTTAAACATTTTTGTATCCAACAAGTGATTATCAGCATTTTCTATGAAGGTTTTTATTGTAGTAGARCGTAGAATTAAAATGCTATCTTAAATTAATTGAGTTATTAAAAGGTAATAAATGTGTTCAGGAAATATTTAAACAATTTAAATATATMCTTTGACTTACATGTGTATATTATATTTTTCAAACAGACACAACTAAGACTATCTTCTAAGACATATAGAAGCTTCAAGTAGATCAGCCTTACCTGAAATGAAAGAAATAAGGAAGTTGTTAAACATTTTTATACGTTGTTAATTTTTTTTTACTATAATACCTGAAATAAGTCAGACTAATTATTAGAGAAAAACAATATATATTTATGATCATTACTGCTTCATTATAAAAGGCGTTCATGTGTATCTAGTCAAACGACTTTTATATTGAAATCACATTTTTTACATCTATTATCACATTGCATGCTTTCGCTCTTGTGGTCTATTGAATGGTTTTGACAATCAAATGGCTTAGTTCGTAGTAACATGCCGGGAATAAGGGCTTTGTTTAAAATTATTTTAAGAATTTGATAGTTCATTCCGTTAATTACAATCTTATATTCTATTGGTATTGATATATATCATTCTGGGAATTAAACTCATAATATCTGAATAGTAATATATTCCAAACTTTTTATGTTTTTACATATTCAAATAACGGCTAATGTATAATATAAATACCCTGTCGAATTCATATGATCTCGTTAATTAGAATTTTGTGCCGGAAAGGGTTTGATAAATGCTTACTATTGATTTAGCATATGTATATATTAGGGTATTCCATTTTTCCTAAGTATTATTTGGCCTAGATTCTCGTGCATATTATATGATGGCTTTTTAATCTTTTGCTTTAAGCAACCACTTGGAGGTGTACACCATGACGTATGAGCAACGCRGGACAACGCAGGTAAGGCAATTTTATGAATGCTCAATGAATTGATGCGTAACTTTAACAGTGTATTAATAAAAAATCAAAAAAACTATTTTATGGAAAAAATATTGGAGCGAACCWATGTGTATTAGAAGATAATTTTTTCGAAATTGTGGGTTTATTTGCTTCACAGAAAAATCTCATGCTATATCCCAGGGAAAAGAAACACTRTATGGTTTAACTTAAAAAAAGATTGACCTAGAATACTCGAGTTACAGATTCCATACAGAAATGGAGATAGCTGCTTAAGTGTAAATTTAAGAGCAAAAGGATAGCGCAGCTGATTAACTGTGAATTTTATTAAATAAATGGGAATAAATGGCCAAAGGGCTGAAGAATACGGTTTACATCGACAATATTGAGAGCTTTGCGCGTGATAGAGAGAATACCATACATACACATGCACACCAATGGACGAAAGTAGGATAACTAGTAAAGGCTGTTAAACTGAGGAAATCAACGTGAAGCATTGGTGAATAAATTCGAGTAATGCATCGCTTAGATCAGAACGAGAAAGTAGATATATAACAAATATACACAATACGCATTATAATTTCAAAATTGGAAAACAAATACACATTATATGTAGTATACATTTTTACATATTTACACGTGTATATCTATGCATTTGCCAAGGTCGCAACTGTGTTCATTATTCGCTTGTTGTCGATGGATGGTTGATACATTCGATGAGTGGGAAACACAACTGCTGAGCAGGGCAGTGAACACGACCATTGAATGTTCSTATGCTTGCAGGCAATGCAACTTGCTTTCGTACTTGCCGCATTGTTGTCGTTGTTGATGTGCTTAAGTGCAGTTTATTTTCGCAGACTTTTCGACGACTAGCCGGATAGTGTAGGTGAGCAAATATGTACATATAACTATACATACCAACTACTGCAATTTTTATATAAAGTGCATTCCTTCGAGGAAATTTTAAAACTTATGTAAGTAAATTTTTCGAATTCATAGAATCTATTTATAATCGGTAATATCTTTACGCTAAATATAAAAAACTAGGCTTAAATATAACTGTASATCGTTTTTTGATAAGAGAGAAATTGTATAATGATTTTAGGATTTATTCTTTTGTGATCTCTTAAATCGGCAAGTTCAAACTACAAAGGTAGCATTATGAAATATAAAAAAAAATCATTCTATTCGAATTTTTTGCTCTAAACCTGAACAAATGTTATCCAAAATTTTTCTTTTATGAAATGTATATCACATATAAATACATTTAGAACTCGTGTCTGGAGTGCAATCAAACGAATTTGAGAATAGCTCAACAATAGCATTTTATTCAAGCAAATAAATGAATTCGTATCACAAATTATGGGATATTTGTAGAAGGTCGGCTCACATTTGCGAGAATTATGCTTATAATTGCTTTTTCCTTTTATAAAACTTGGCGTTAAGAACAGAAATAGAAATAAAATTAACYTAATTTAATTTTGAGGATATATAGTAACTCTTTTAAAATGTAAAATTTGTATCCAGAATGACTGCACTCCTCAATGAGAACACTTGAAAATTGGTCATAAAGACAATGCCTTAAGCTCAAGCTTTTGGACTGAAAAATAACCAAATTTTAAAACTCAGAAAGATCTGGAAGAATTTTCCTGTATTTAATTTATTTACCTTATATGTATTATAAGGTTAAGAAGAAATTGATTTTGGCCAGAAGAAAATTTTATTAAATCGCCGAGTATTGAGTTCTGTATCACATTGTGTGATAT
>NW_017537113.1:181365-189822 GCF_001853355.1 Bactrocera latifrons | reverse complement strand
TACATATTTTATCATTTTTGCTGTTGTTGTTATTAGAATGCACCCAACTGCGTCAGACTAATTCTCTTTTCATATAATGCATTCGAGTTTGCTGTCTTCAATCATTCAAAGAAAAACTGAAGCTAAGTAAAAAATGTAGTAGAAGAAGAAGAATACCTTGCGCTGCCTGACGTCAGTGCTAAGCCGAGGTACGTGGACGTACATATGTATATGTTTGTGGGGGCAATGGTTCCTAGCAAAGCATCGCGTGTAATAGCCATGTGAATGGCTAAATGCTTGAATGAGAATTAGGTGACTAATGTGAAATTTGTTTAATAGAAATTGCCAATAGTGATTTAATTTTTATGAGAATTACACAACCTTTCTGACGTTTGCAATCGATGATCACATAGGCATTGAATTATATACATTATTTATTTGTATTTATACTAGTACCACAGGTATGCGGGAAGAAGCCGCCAATATTTCAAAGTTCTGTCCTTAGTGTTATAGATCTTTATTGTAGCCTCAACTTTACTAGGCTGGCATGACTTCCCTTAGATGGTATATTATTTCTAGTTTGGACTGGGATCTCAGTAAGGATTTTGCGAAAGTCAAAGTAATCCTCTACAAACTAGATGCTAATAACTTTCATAGGACCAGGACCACAGGTATAAATAACACATAATATGTAGAAAGAGTTGAAGTGCTATCGAATTATTTCTTTTTTATACCTTTTCAACAGTTTCCAAGAGCTTTAATAACACTAAAAAGTTGAAGAAAAATTTACGGTACGTTAGCCTATAGATACCAATTAGTACTTTCAAAGAAAAATATACTATTTTCGAGTTAAGATCTTCAGTTGCAGCAGAACACTGGTATTAGAGACAAAAAAGGAAATATCCTCAGGTATCGATGATTTCATGTGAAATTAAACGAAGATTTCTTAGTGCAGACTTAATTGTTACTCTTTAGATCAGATAATCCGAGAGATTTGCCTATGAAACTATATGGCCTGAAGAACGATTGAAAGCTGTTTAGACGGCTACTCTTGGATTTCTAATACATTTTCTTTAGTTCAGTCCATATTTTTCGCGGCTTAGTTGAGCACACCTATTGCTGAAGAGCAAACTTTTTTATGCTATGATTACTTTTCCTTTTATTTTATTTTATCCTATTGTTGTAAGCTGTCATTGTGCAACTCTATGTATAAGTATACACACATGTATATGTATGTGTATTCAAATATACATAGATGCATACAAATTATTTAGATGATTTCTTAAGATGCTTAAGTCTAACTCAATGAGCTCGCTCAAGTGGCCCGCCGAGCATAAAGCGAAGCTCTTCACATGCTGCCACAAAAAGCTTATAAAAGCATCGCTTATTGCGATGGCAATTGTAAGCGGCTACAAAAAGAATTGAATGCAATCAACCAACGACAGCCGATCGTAATTGTGTGCGCAATTTTTTGCAGTTGTATGTGTGTGTGTGCAGATACTCTTATTCAATTTACACCATTGGTTTGCAAGTTTTTCGACTCTTGAGAAAAAAGAAAAACAGTTACGGCGTCGTTGTCACTTGAAATCTGGGTCCTTTTCGGCCTTTTTCCACTCGATCGATAACCAGCCTCCGAATTGCAAATGTGGCGCTGACAAACGTACGATTTGCATCAGTGTGTGGTTGTAGTTTGTGTGGTGCAGAAATTTGTCTGTTTAGTTAAGTATCTGGAGTTGTTTTCTAAGCTAAAAAAAAGGTGCCATAGGTAAGTAATTACCACATTTTGTACTTGTCAAATTAATATTGCGCTTTGTGGCGATTTAGAGCGACTTTAAGTCGAGTGCGTTTCCTGTAGGAAATATAAAATTTATTTTTAAAATTTTTGTAGCTAGTTTTTCAGTTAATTTTGTCAAAAATATGCTACTAGTATTTTAACAAGACTCGGTTACCCAACTAGTAACTTCTGAAAGCTATTATAGGGCTTGAAGAGTGTAAATCAAACTTTTAATAAAATGACAATGACAAAAGTAGCTTATGTACATGCATAAATAAAAAATGTGAATGTAAATCTATCGAAATGTATTTTTGAATAAGTTTTGGGACGTAAGTAACCTTTGAAGTAACGGTACTTTTGTAAAATTTGTCATTGTTGATTTTGGATATAATATCCCGATTTAATTAATCTTGGTACTATAATTGATAACCTTAATCCTATATTTTTTAGTAAACAAGAGTTTCCACCGATTTTTTGAAAAAAAAATTCAGAGTTATTTTCTAACTAATAAACTTTTTCAAAGTAAAATTATCGAACTAACAGCGTGTACGACTATTATTTAGAGGAGCTCTTGTTCAAATCAAAATCAACCAAAAACTAACATTAGGACATGTTACTCCTCATAGTACCTTTCATTTCTCTCTTTGTTGAGCCTAGTTAAGGCATACTCTCCACAGAATCCAGAAAAACCTCACTGTGCCAAAAAAGTGTTAGGACCACTTTATTGATAAAATATGGCATTAAAGTCGAAAAGACGAAATTGTTTATAATAAAACTCTATTCTTCAGAATATTATATAATTTTTCCAATATATGTAAGTAAAAAGCATATACAGGTTCATTGATTATATCAAACATATTGAAAATTGTATGTAATAAAAAATTTGAAATATTTTAAAATAGCTTTGACGAGGGAAAATTTTAAATTTAAATCAAAAGAATTGAAAAAAAAAAATTTAATCTAAAGAAGGATTGAGGGCAAGTTCTGCGCTCCTCAAACTTAATTCCGAAATATAGAAGAATTAATTAAATTTTAACTTATTTTAAATAAGAAAACCAATACGTTGTCTTGTTTTGATCGAGATACCGAAACCTAACCTACACTTTTCTTGTAATAACTTTTTTTTCAGAGGTTACAAGTTCTTCCTTATTTTTTATTATATATTATTTTAAACATTCGGAAGTTGTTATATTTTACCAAAAAATTTATGAAATGATTTATCAGTATAAAAATAGTTATTCCTCTTAAATTATAACTTTTTCAGAACAGTAAAAAGTAATAATGTAGTACTAAGCCATACAAAAATAACAAAAATAACCTGAATACCGATAGCGTTCGGGATTGATTCCGAAATTTTTTTTTTCGAGATTTTACGTCTCAACACATATTAAATCGTGAATTTATCGCTTGGTTTATAATTTCGTAAATACGGGGAATTAGTTAACTATTGAGTGAGCCAATTTCCACAATAAATGATTGACTCGAGTGCCGAATTGCAATGATCGCTTGGCTGCGATTCAATTGTGCAAAAATATGCGAATATTTTATGATTGCGGCAAATTGCATTCAAACATTTGTAATTCTTTATGTTTCGGGAGACTAATAATAAATAAATATGTAAACAAAAATTAATGTGCCATGCGGGCAAGCGACGAGACTTTTAATCATAAATACACGTATGTATATATATTTATTTTGAACACGTATATATTTGTTGCAAGTAATTGTGTGTCTGCATTAAAAATATTTGCACAATGCCGAACACATTGTCTTGAATAACAAAATAAAAAAGTGAGCACACGAAATCGGCAAATTTTTGGCTTTGGTGAGTTATTTTTCATGTTCGTCTAATTTCACCTAATATTGACATTTAAGGTTTGTACATTCGTAGTATATTAACATTTAATTTGGAAGAAGGAACATTAAGAAAATATATCTCAGTGCAAATGCCATTTAAAAAGGCACAACGAGGTTTTTTCAAGTTTTGCGCGAAATGCAGCAGGCGCTAAACTGCAACTCACACTCAATTATACTAAGGCTTTTATTTGCTAATATATAAATACATGTATGTATGTATGTATGCCTAAATGGCCGGCGCATAAATCGCAACGCAAAGCCTAAATTGGCAATGCAGCTTAACACAGCTGCACTGTGGCAAGCAGTGTGTGGGGTGGTGATTGCAACGTCATGAGTTATGCCCTAAAGTGTTGAGTAGCGTGCGACGGGCAGTCTAAATGCTAGCTGCGCAATTATGTACAAATATGTACATATATGTACCTGTGTAACGGTGCTGTTATTACGCCGTCATGCCGCAAGCGCTTTTCGTTGCCATTTCTGTTTGATTTTGATTTTCTATTTTCCTGTTTAGCTCTGCCACTTTTATTTGGTCGTTTGTCTGTTGGTGCCCCAATGTGTGTCACTGTTGTGTCCAATAAATTGCCACGCATTGTCGGCGTTTTGTGTGCCAATTCGCCGGCAAAGCAAACAACAAATGTACATTACTAATACCAACACATTTGTTATCGAACTCTTGCAATCATACACACACACACATTCATAGATTTGGGTGGAAAAGTTACTTTGGCTGGCAACAGAGCAGCAGAGGGGAGGGCGCGCTTGGCGTTTGGCATTGCCACATTTGGACATACCCACAGACACACTTAAATACATAAGCACATAGTTTCAGTCACGAGGGATTTGCCGTAGTCTCGCTCAATATTTATTTACAGTTAATAAATCTGCAACGATTTGTTGCGAATTTGCGGTTTAATGCTGAATTTGTTATAGCAACATTCAAATTTATTGCAAGCTGCATAGAAGGTTTGTAAAATCACGTATGTATGTATATTTGTTGCCAGCGCGTTGTTTATATGAATTCAAATTAGCATTCATCGAGTTGCAACAACAAGAGATTAATAAAATAGAAATCTTAAGCGTGCTACATGAACTTTCTTACTAATAATAAATTACTGCCATTTCAGAATGTGTTTATGAGTTGTTGATAAGTTCCCTGTAGGAAATTTTAGCTCAAATATTCCGAAAATTCTGAAGTAAGGTTATGTCATGCACATTGAAAAAGTATTGCTTGCTTTTGTTGTTAAAGAATGTTGAAAACATTCCCAAACATTTTAAGGTTACGTAGCTCAAAATGTAAGGTTGCAATCGTAAATCTAAAGAATCCAAGGAGACTGTGGACTTTGTGGAAATATTATATAAAGCAGTTAAGCAATTTTAATAACATACATACATACATCTTCCAAATAGACCAAAAACGGTGCTAAAATTGGTTTTAGAAAAACTTCTATTATGACTCCATCCACAGCAAATATCTAAATCTTCTTTATGAAATGTTTACTTTTAGTAAAACCCTAAAATATATAAAATTAGTGAATGAGACTTGGTTAAAATAGTATGGTTTTAGTCAAACGTCCCCAGAATCCAAAAATAAAAGTGCAGGACATCTTTCGTTAGAACCTTCTATGGTTATAGATCGCATACCTAGAACGCCCGATCGTCTAAGAACCCTCAATGAATCTCAATTCGAATTAGAGATAGATTCTTTTATTTCCCGCCATTTTCTGCCTTCGTCCACATCCAGGTTGGGTCTAAAAGGGCGAGTGAACAAATGTGCAAGGAAACATTTTCATCTCCACCCTAAGCTTTCCCTAAAAAAAATGCTGTATGTTAACGTAGATTTCATATTGATTTTCAAAAAAGCTTTATTATAAATGTTTGACATTAAAACTCAAATGTAGTTTTATTAATTAATAAAAATTATGCAAAGCAAGACAAAACTTATAAGAGATTGAATGTAGAAAATATTGTGCAAATACCGATTACTACGCGATAGAATACGATTTTGTTCAAAAAGAGTGAGTTTCGTGGAAATTACGTTTCGGTAAAATGAAATTGAAAATAATTCCGATTAAAACAAATGCTGTTTATTGGGGATTCACTATATAATCTTGATTTAAATGCTGCCCACGACTGAGCTAATCATTTCAAATTTAGCGGATCGAACAAAAATCCGAATAACGGGAGTGATTATAACCATTCAAAGAGATATACTTATAAATACTGATAAGGGCAAATATCTAGTAGTTTTTAATGCACCTGTAGACCATAAATTATCTTGTGTTATTCAATATATACATACAATATGTAAATTTTACGAGTACTTGGTAAAATTTCACTGCTTCCGAAAACAAAAATGTATATTTATACAATACCCACGTGACTCGCAAATTCTGTGGAAATAAGTACTGAAAATAGTTTCGAAAATCTCACATAATGCTCTTATATTATATTATATTATATGGTACAATCATACTAACAGCGTACTTAAGTATTCAAATCAGAGTTGAAGAGCTTTCAGTATATACTCGTAGTACTCTGTGAATATTATGAGTGAAGGTCAAGTAAATTTTTTAGTGAACCTTGTACTTCTATTTAGAATGGAGAATTAGATCGTAGCATGACTTACATAACATACGTGTCAGGATAATTTGTGTTGCAATCGAAATAAAGGCAGGATTACGAAAGTGGGCTAATATGAAAAGAAAAAGTGACAAAATTTAACTTTCAGCGGATAGAAATCGGAACTGAGGTATAAAGAATAGGGTATTACAAAACTATCCCAATTAGCATTTTGATATATAGACCTTTGTAAATTTTTTTTTAATGTTTTTATGGTCAAAAATATCCCATGTTACTTAATACCGAATTATTCCCAGCGCATAAAGCCGTCTTGAAATGGCTGGGCGGGTGATTCCTAATGCTGAAGCAAACACTCTTTGCGCTTGAAATGGATCTTCATCGAGCAACGTTACCTATCCACCGTCTTCGAAGTTCCTTGGCCTTCCATCACGCGGACTGTTCACGACAAAGTCAATCACGGCATGTTGTTGCACTTGGGGAAGCACCTTTGTAAACTTTTTGGATTTCACGATGCGCTTCCGCCGCCGATTTATTTGACTGAAGAAAGCAAATCATCACTAATCGCAAAAAAGAAAATTGTAAATAGTACTTTTAGCCCCCAACGTCTACCCAATTTGTTGCCAAAAATGTCTATTGATTTTTGTAGACTCAGCTGCCACACACTCGAGTGCAACACAAAATTACAACGCACATACCAACATTTATATGCACATACTGGGATATGCATCAGAATATGTTATTAAATATTCTCATTGATGTGTTGCAGAGTATATTTTTAGTTGCTGCATCATCCGCAATTCACAATTCGGTCAAACGGTCTTTGACTCCGCATGTATGTTACTACATTGAACACTCACATATGCACATAAAAACAAATATACTTATTATATATAGTGTGAGTCGACGTGTTGTGTGTTGTTGTTGCAAGATACGTACTACATTCTCTATAGACCTTTGTGCGGAACATATATATAAGTAATAAAACTGCAAACATTGGTGTGTGTGTGTGTTTAACACTTATGTTAGGCTGATGAGCCCAAGCACTAAAAAATATTTTCGGCTTAATCCACTTCTTCATGTCAGCCAGTGTTGGTTATAAATTCTGTAATTGGTTGTTGTTGTCAATGACTTCGTGACGTCCTACATACTCAGTAGGAAATTTAATGATTTTCAAATTTCATATTCGATAGGAATTTAGTAATAGTTAATAAGGCCTGTCGTCGAAAATTGCGATAAAATCGCTGACTTGGTCGAAAGAGACCGGCATAGTGGCAGCCGTAGGATCGGTCAAGAGCTGGGCATGAGTCATAAAAAAAATTGTATGGACAATTGAAAATTCAATAAAAATACCGCAAGAATTTTACAAGAATATAACAAAATTAATGAGGCATATCAACTTTGCACAAGACGCATCCATTTCTCGGAATTTCAACAATCATTGTTATCTACCAGCAAATATTGGAATACGATATAAACAACTATAAACTTTACCCAAGAAATAAAKATTCTCTTCCCTGTTAGAAATGAATCCTTACTCCAATTTAGAGAGCCCTTTTACAGATATTTCGGCTCCCCAGATCGTAAGATTGCTAATAGCTAATGGTTTTCATACATATATTTTTCTATGGGACGTAACCCTTTCTTGTTAAGAAATCAATCACGAATAAAAGGTGCCGTTGTCAGTAAAGGAAAATACTTTAGTGTTTTTGTCCCTAACCTTAAAAAATACTTCAGTACTCACCGTCTTTCTCTCAACTACAATTTGTAAGCATAAAACAGATTGAATAAATTTATATCAATAGTTAAAGAAGATGAAATATCATCTATTGCGGGACGCAGAAAATGTAGTTTATTTTGCCATTAAAAATCATCATCATTCAATGAAATATTGTTCAAAAATTAGTAGGCAATTGAAGTTTCATCGTTTTCAAAAGCCATGCCCTCAAGTCCTCATTATTTTTCGGGAATTAGTTCAGAAATACTGAAAATAGTATCAAGTTAATACTTCATAGATGTCACCGCAATATGTAGTTTCTAAAACATTGCATTTACAGCGCCATCTATCGGGATATTATTTTTAATTTTTCAACTTGAATGCCTGAGTAATTTATTAATAAAAGGCGTGTCAACATATTTTTTCCAAACCTTGCCTAATTTTTTTTAGTCTCCAATGAACCAAAGTGCTATTGTATTTAAATTTTTTCTCAGCGAGTTGTTTAACACAGATTTTCTATATTTTTCCTAAGGTGCTACTTCTGACATGTATA
>NW_017537113.1:179021-180300 GCF_001853355.1 Bactrocera latifrons | reverse complement strand
ATATAAACAACTATAAACTTTACCCAAGAAATAAATATTCTCTTCCCTGTTAGAAATGAATCCTTACTCTAATTTAGAGAGCCCTTTTACAGATATTTCGGCTCCCCAGATCGTAAGATTGCTAATAGCTAATGGTTTCCATACATATACATATTTTTCTATGGGACGTAACCCTTTCTTGTTAAGAAATCAATTACGAGTAAAAGGTGCCGTTGTCAGTAAAGGGAAATACTTTAGTGGTTTTGTCCCTAACCTTAAAAAATACTTGAGAACTCACCGTCTTTCTCTCAACTACAATTTATAAGCATAAAAGAGATTGAAGAAATTTATATCAATAGTTAAAAAAGACGAAATATCATCTATTGCGGGACGCAGAAAATGTTATTTGAGAAGTTTGGTGATAACGATGTTTCTGTTCACCATTGCCATTAAAAATCATCATCATTCAATAAAATATTGTGCACAAATTAGAAGGGAATTGAAGTTTCATCGTTTTCAAAAGCCATGCCCTCAAGTCCTCATTAATTTTCGGGAATTAGTTTAGAAATATTTCCGTCCAAATCAGTTTTTTCTACATCTCAATAAGAGAGTGTGAAAGAGTCAAAACCTTTAGAATGGCGCTTTTGCCAAAAATAGTATAAAGTTAATACTTCATAGATGTCACCGCAATATGTAGTTTCTGAAACATTGCATTTATAGCGCCATCTATTGGGATATTTTTTTAATTTTTCAACTTGAATGCCTGAGTAATTTATTAATAAAAGGCGTGTCAACATATTTTTTCCAAACCTTGCCTAATTTTTTTTAGTCTCCAATGAACCAAAGTGCTATTGTATTTCAATTTTTTCTCAGCGAGTTGTTTAACACAGATTTTCTATATTTTTCCTAAGGTGCTACTTCTGACATGTATATAATGTTTTTCGCATAAGCTTTTTCGAGTTTATTTTCCACTCCTATTTATATTTAAACTACATTAGCCACAAAACACATCTGCCCACACATGTGTATAGGGTTAGAATTTTCAACCGCCTATAGGCTCTAAGCAATGTTTTAATTTTGGAACACATGAAGCTGAAATTAGGGCCGCAAACGTTGCCAAGTGGAAAGTGTTTGTGCTTATGTTAATTTTGTATTTTTTATCTCCAAAAGTAAGCACGAGTAGATATGATTTTGTGGATATGTGTTTTAAATACTTTTTCTGTTTTTTAGTTTATTGGCTATGTGCTGCATTGGTCTGTTAGGGTGTATGTGTGTTTGTGCATAGGCATTTTTTTTATAC
>NW_017537113.1:176312-178926 GCF_001853355.1 Bactrocera latifrons | reverse complement strand
CGATATAAACAACTATAAACTTTACCCAAGAAATAAATATTCTCTTCCCTGTTAGAAATGAATCCTTACTCCAATTTAGAGAGCCCTTTTACAGATATTTCGGCTCCCCAGATCGTAAGATTGCTAATAGCTAATGGTTTTCATACATATATTTTTCTATGGGACGTAACCCTTTCTTGTTAAGAAATCAATCACGAATAAAAGGTGCCGTTGTCAGTAAAGGAAAATACTTTAGTGTTTTTGTCCCTAACCTTAAAAAATACTTCAGTACTCACCGTCTTTCTCTCAACTACAATTTGTAAGCATAAAACAGATTGAATAAATTTATATCAATAGTTAAAGAAGATGAAATATCATCTATTGCGGGACGCAGAAAATGTAGTTTATTTTGCCATTAAAAATCATCATCATTCAATGAAATATTGTTCAAAAATTAGTAGGCAATTGAAGTTTCATCGTTTTCAAAAGCCATGCCCTCAAGTCCTCATTATTTTTCGGGAATTAGTTCAGAAATACTGAAAATAGTATCAAGTTAATACTTCATAGATGTCACCGCAATATGTAGTTTCTAAAACATTGCATTTACAGCGCCATCTATCGGGATATTATTTTTAATTTTTCAACTTGAATGCCTGAGTAATTTATTAATAAAAGGCGTGTCAACATATTTTTTCCAAACCTTGCCTAATTTTTTTTAGTCTCCAATGAACCAAAGTGCTATTGTATTTAAATTTTTTCTCAGCGAGTTGTTTAATTCTGATTTTCTATATTTTTCCTAAGGTGCTACTTCTGACATGTATAGAATGCTTTTCGCTACGTTTTTTCGAGTTTATTTTCCACTCGTATGTTTATATTTAAACTATATTCGCCATAAAACACATATGCCCATACATGTGTATAGGGTAAGAATAATAATAAGCACGTTGCCAAGTGAAATGTGTTTTATTAATTTTGTATTTTTCACGTCAAAAAGAGAGTACGAGTAGGTATGATTTTGTGGACATGTGTTTTAAATTAACGCAAAATACTTTTTCTGTTTTTTAGTTTATTGGCTGTGTGCAGCATTGGTCTGTTAGGGTGTATGTATTTTTTGTTTTTTTTTTTTTTTGTTTTTAATGTGTTTCTGGGTTTTCGTTTCGTTTTGGTTTCGACTTTTTATATTTTTTCAGTATTCATAAAAATATTTGC
Source organism: Bactrocera latifrons (assembly GCF_001853355.1). Lineage (NCBI taxonomy): Eukaryota > Metazoa > Arthropoda > Insecta > Diptera > Tephritidae > Bactrocera > Bactrocera latifrons. The sequence continues at coordinate 177,738 of NW_017537113.1, read as the reverse complement.
CGCATCGTATTGACTTCCTCGTTTTTGTGSCGTGGCGCCGTTTTGTCGGCTTTATGCCAATAAAATGCAGAAATATATATTGACATGAAATGACGTTATAAAATATTAATTTCTAGTAAAATTTCTCACAGGGAATGTTAATTTTACATCAACTTTTACACTCAGAAACATTTACTTTTCCGAAAAAAGTTTATTGACATGTCTCCAATAGTTTGCATAAATGCTAAAAATAAAACAAATGTCTATGTTTAAAACTGATGTTGTACAACGTTTCATTATGGAAGTAATACCGTTATGAAAACATTTAACAGTATGCTTCTGCTTATCTTATCATTTAATCAAAATTATTTTCAAATATCCAAAATATCCTTTCGCCTCTCTCTCTCCCTCCCTGTAGAATTACATTGATATTTCTTGATCTCTATTGTTGTAGAGGCAGAAAACAATCCCAAAGTAATTTCGACTAACGGTGCCGAGAATGAAAGCATAAAAATAAAAATAAAATCAAAAATTTTCCCCAGAAATATTAAATTTTGCACATATTTTTTTCGAAATCGATCACACCAAAATAAAAGTAAAACTACCAACACCAAGCACAATATGATTTCTACTTTGCACCACGGACCACAGATAAGAAACAAAAAAAAAAAAAAATAATAATAATAATAACAATAAAGCGCCAACAATTATATGAAATGAATTTCTTCTGCACTAACATTCCCTTCAAGCATTACTCTCTTCAGCGTTTTCTTCTTCGCTCTTTCGCTGCTATCTTGTCTTCTTGATTAAGAAACAATAAAAGTCGAATTAGGATAAGAATGGGAAGCAATCATGTAATCACGACCCAAAAGAAGTGATGTCACTGACTTATAACAGTAAATGCGCAGAAGTTATTACAAGGCATACACCAACATTTCAATAGGAGAAAAGAACCAAGAGAGCGAGTTGGAAAACGTCAAAACGATAACACGAAGTATGCAGTTCAAACTGCAGAATTTAGCTAAGACAGTATTAAAATGACAGGCGATACATACATATATGTATATATACCGTTAAGTGAATTGAAAACACAAGCCAAAGTTTTGTTTACCAGCCAATGCGATGTTTAGAAAATTTAAGTTTATTCTGCAAATAGTGACTTCGCAGAATTACGAGGACAAAGTTAAATTGGCAAGAAAATATGACAGTGAACAGCGAAAGTGGCGAGTAAGTTTGACGTTAATGCTAGAACTTCGAAAATTCCATTAAAAAGGAATTAATAGAGMTTACAAAAATAACAAAATTAAATAACGGAATTTTTCCGACAAAAAGCGAAAAATTACGAGGTCGCTGTACGTTACTAGGCTGCTGGAAGCTTTGTTTGACATGGAAAATAAATTTTAGGTTATGTAGGAGGAAGCAGAAAAAATCTTTAAGAAAAACATTT
>NW_017537113.1:171572-176182 GCF_001853355.1 Bactrocera latifrons | reverse complement strand
CAAAAATGAAAATATGAGATATTGACCAAAGTTAAAACAAGAGCAAAGTAAAAAAAATTATAAACGGAAATTTTAACAAGAACTTTACATAATGTTTAKATGTTTTGTCTTTTATGGAGAAAATATTATTCCGCTATTGCAGGAACAGATCTTTTGATTTGCTTGAACTTTCTTGATTTTTGACTATTAAACTAAAAAAAGTTAACTTTCATCTTTATTTCACTCTATCGCTTCCATATGTTTATTTGTTTGCCTAAATTAAGAGCTTTCTATGCTATTAATTACTTGTATCCACCCGTAAACAATTCAGCTTCTTTAATTTTTCTAATAAAAATTCACCTAGCATTCCAAACGACAAGTCCACTTAAATTGCATTTAATTTATCCGAATTTAATTTAACATTTCTAATATTTGTCTAATGTCACTTCAAAAACAGCTTAAATCCACAGACTTCAAGCCTTTCATCACAATTGTTTACTATCTTTCCCAAAGCATATATAAGTTCTAAATAGCTGGAGCATATTTCTCTTCCTATTTTTTTAATACTATCCGCCAAGTGTACTTTAAGCCCCCCACTGATCCACAAATGGTACATTAAAACCACTGCGGTTTGTATGATTGATGTGTGACAAGTAARCAGAGAAGCTTCGAACTCAATTTGCTAGCTTCAGTTCATCTTTTTCGTTATTAACTCTGGTTCTTCTTACATATCTTGTGCTCTCCAATAGAAAAACATTATTGGCTGTAAGTGTCGAAAAGGAAATTTTAGTTGCCCAGGCTGAATAGCGGCCAAACGCTCTATTAAGTGTTGAACGGAGGTAAGCCATATAATGTTTTGCTATTTTACGTTATGGAATGCCAGTATGTATGTGTATTTTGGCATATTAAAATACTTACAAGTAGCATTACAAACAAAAAAATATATATTATGAACTATATATGTATCTATTTACTTGAATTGGCAGCAAACACTACATAACAGGCCTAGTTACTTAAGCCAGGCAGCGATGGAAGACACACTTTATGAATTAGCAGCAATTAATTACGTTGTATTCCTCCTGTATACTTATATATAGTGTGTTTGTTTATTTTCATGTAATTGTGATTAATAGTGCAGATATAAATGTTACCCCACTTACTATATAAATATGTTTGCAATGCGTAAATATCTACGAATAAGAGACAACTACAGGAGAAAATGGGCCAGTAAAGCAGCTGTACGGTGAAATAAATGGTAAAGGAAGTAAAATAATATTTTAGAGGGTATGTAGAGGTAAATACATTATCTATTAGATAATAATATCTTGAGGCTGCTTTCTGTATGATCCTAAATGCAAATAGTTTTTTTATGTCTATTATAGTAATCGCTTTATCTAAATATCTGAAAATTTTCACAATTTTTTTTTCACTTTTAAATTAATTTTCTATTAAAATTTTTTAATTTGGTAGTTTCCAGCTGTTTTCAAGAAAGCATTCCAAAGAAAAACGGTTAATATTGACGGCATAAACGTTTTAAGGAAACGAAACCAAGACGAGAATTATGTGGAACTGGTGAGACAAAAACAAAAATTATAACCCTATAATCCCAAGACCGGCTTTGGACGCGGATACGTCTTGATGTCTTCGTGCGCGACCTGCATACCCTCCGAAAACCACACGTTTCTACACGCCCACAAATATTTCATTTTCGGCGCTTTCACATCCTACTTCCGTCGCTTAACACCATTCAACCTGCGCAAAAAGACTGCGTGTTTTCGTTTATCCTTCCGGACGGTGCGTATACGTAACCAATCCAAGACTCTAACCGACTTTGGTTTGTGTGCATGTGTGAATCTATTTGTTTGCTTTTTGTGGCTATTTATTTGCGCTTTTTTTGTTTGCCAGCTTCTCAACTTTTTACATTTTTCGTCTTTCTGGTTTTCTTTGTTTAGCTTGCGGCACGCGAACAGTAAATCTACCAGGCGGGATTTTGCGTACGACCTAAGCGCCCTTAGGCTTGACCTTAGTCAGCGCATTCAACACGGAAACGATTGCACGCCTTTACTGCTGCCATGAAAAACACTGGGGCGGACGGAGTATGGCGTGCCAAAATGCTGGGAAACCAAATGTGAAAGCCAACTGAAAGTATAAACAATCGTAGCAAAGCAAGCGCGGCTATCACTCATAGTCAACATGTTGTTGATTCCGTTCCCGCTGTGTTTTCTTAGTTGTACGGTGTACATACTTCTGTTTGGCTGGGTGTGAGTTTAGGTAAAAATCTCGCGTTTTAGAGCGTTGAAAGTACTGTGTTGCATGCTAAACAGTTGGTGTTTTTTAAGTTCAATGCTTTTTAAGGTTATTATGAAATTTACCTAATTGTGAAACCCTAAGCTTATGAAATACTAAGTTTTCTTTTTTGCGATTGTTTGGTTTAAAGTCCACTTAACCACTAAGGATGCCACGTCAATTTGCTTAAGTGGAAGTTCTTAAGCTTGAGAAAGATAGATAGTAGATATGGCTCTGTCACAATCGCGAATTAGTAATCGGGTAAATCCGAGAGTGAAGGATTATACTACGCCATATGTATATATATACATATATATAAACACTATAATATAATAATATATATATATACTGACAAAAGTTTCGGGAATTTAGTAACTAAATTCAGGTAACGAATAAGGTCATTTCACAACCAGAAGCGGCCTCCATTTTAGCAAAATAAATTGATAAAGGCAAAGAACAGATACCGTCTCTTATACACATCTAGATGTGTATAAGAGACAGCCCAAAGCATATATAAGTTCTAAATAGCTGGAGCATATTTCTCTTCCTATTTTTTAAATACTATCCGCCAAGTGTACTTTAAGCCCCCCGCTGATCCACAAATGGTACATTAAAACCACTGCGGTTTGTATGATTGATGTGTGACAAGTAAGCAGAGAAGCTTCGAACTCAATTTGCTAGCTTCAGTTCATCTTTTTCGTTATTAAATCTGGTTCTTCTTACATATCTTGTGCTCTCCAATAGAAAAACATTATTGGCTGTAAGTGTCGAAAAGGAAATTTTAGTTGCCCAGGCTGAAAAGCGGACAAACGCTCTATTAAGCGTTGTATAAATGTAAGTTTTGATATTTCACGTTATGTAATGCAAGTATGTATGCCTTGATGTTGTATGTTACGTAATGTACGAATATCAATGGCGTTAGAAAGAAAAATTGGAACAACAGCAAAAACAGCAACATTCCTTGGCAAAATGCCCTAATTTATCTTTGTCTGGTCGGATTATTGATTTCCATGTGCACACAGGCTTATTTTAAGGAAATGTACCCATTTACATATGTATATTTTTGCAAAGGAAAATACTTACAAGTAGCATTACAAACAAAAAAAAATATTATGAACTATATATGTATCTATTTATTTGAATTGGCAGCAAACACTGCATAACAGCCCTGGTTACTTAAGCCAGGCAGCGATGGAAGACACACTTTATGAATTCGCAGCAATTAATTACGTTGTATTCCTCCTGTATACTTATATATAGTGTGTTTGTTTATTTTCATGTAATTGAGATAAATAGTGCAGATATAAATGTTACCCCACTTTCATATAAATATGTTTGCAATGCGTAAATATGTACGAATAAGAGACAGGAGAAAGTGGTAAAGGAAGTAAAATAATATTTTAGAGGGTATGTAGAGGTAAATACATTATCTATTAATAGTCTTCTGGAAAACAAATTTACTAATTTTATGAAAAAATTAAAGTAGCTAATGGAATTGAAAACATCTCCGCCTTATTTTTTATGAACCCACGCTACCAGAAACTCCTTCAAAACTTCAAAAGAAACAAAAACATTAGATTTGATAGGCCATATTCCCAAATCTCTCTTACGAGTCGAACAGGCGATTGTAATGAGCACATGTTTATAGTGGGGGAGATATTGAAATATTGGTGAAGAATGGAGTAAACTTTATGCTGGATGAAAAAAAAAAAAAAAATTTGTTTTTCTGAATGAAAATTTTTATTTATTTTTTGTTCTTAAATTTCGTTATCTACAACCTGAACTTGAGGAACCAATAGTCTCTTAAGAAGTCTATATACTATACCCAGTTTTGAGGCTGCTTTCTGTACGATCCTAAATGCAAATAGTTTTTTATGTCTATTACAGTGTTCGCTTTATCTGAGCATCTGAAAATTTTCACACATTTTTTTCACTTTTAAATTACTTTTCCATTAAATTTTTTAATGTGGAATTTTCCAGCTGTTTTCAAGAAAGTATTCCAAAGAAAAATGGTTAATATTGAGGGCATAAAAGTTTTAAGGAAACAAAACCAAGACGAGAATTATGTGGAACTGGTGAGACAAAAACAAAAATTACAACACTATAATCCCAAGACCGGCTTTGGACGCGGATACGTCTTGATGTCTTCGTGCGCGACCTGCATACCCTCCGAAAACCAAAACTTTCTACACGCCCACAAATATTTCAATTTCGGCGCTTTCACATCCTACTTCCGTCGCTTCACACCACTCAACCTGCGCAAAAAGACTGCGTGTTTTCGTTTATCCTTCCGGACGGTGCGTATACGTAACCAATCCAAGACTCTAACCGACTTTGGTTTGTGT
>NW_017537113.1:167913-170125 GCF_001853355.1 Bactrocera latifrons | reverse complement strand
AAATAAATTGATAAAGGCAAAGAACAGATAACAACGAGGGATAACAGATCAGCTCCTGTCTTAGTCAGCCTTACCACCCAACTGGAACGGAGCCACACTGATATTCGGTATCGATATCTTCCGTGATATCGGCGGATTTCAACCTCATAAGGAAGATATACTATTTAATTAAGTGTAGAGCCATCTAGCGACATTTTAGACAGTAAAGACATGTATTTAAATTCCACTCTTGAACGGAGGTTGTTTTAATATTTGCACTCGGCTAAGCTTACCTTCAATATAAAATTATTAATTTTCGTTCAAGTTTATACACAGACACTTACTTATGCCCCGTTTAAACATATTTTTATACATATAAATATACAAATATGTGCATGGTATCTGTGAATGCGAAACACAGACTTTATCAASCAAATGTTCTCGTTAATAATAAAGCAGCAACACCCCCTTTGTACAGACCACCAGAGGTGGCGCCGCGCAATGACTTAGGGGCCTGGCTGCCAAGCTGTCTGCTTTATTTGTTAGGCCAACCGACAAAGGCCGGCTGGTTGGGTGGTTGGCTGGCAATCGGCATGTTTAACGTACGTTGGCAGTGAGGCGGGCCTGTTTCGATACAAATCCGGCGTTTCTCTTAACATGCTACATACTACAATAGTGTAAACAAATATAGCCGCTCCTATGTTTATTCACGCGGTTATAAGAGCGCTAAGCACGCATATACATTATAAAGCCCATTTTGCTTTTGTATTGAGAAATCTGCATGCAATCGATAAATCTCGCAAGTTTCGGGGTCAGCTGCTCGACTTCATATTGTTTTCTTGTTGCATTTTATCCCATTTTTTAAGCTTGGTGTGCTGGGTTGTTAGTAATAGGCTGTAAAATGATGGTCATAGTGTTGAAGAATATGTTCTCTGAAATGGTTGTGTCCCGGCAAAATGCGACAGAGCTCCTTGCATGTTTTTTTTTTACCCCGTTTCAGTTCTAAAATTATTTTATTTTTTACGAAGTGTTGCTAGAACAATTCAGTATTAAAAACCATTTACTTATATGTTTCGTGCATAAAGACAAATAAAATGTATATTTTATTTCGGAATAAAAATGTTTGCGGGTAAAAATTACTAAATCCTGAAAAAGTCGTTGGATAATGCTGTCAAACCTAACTTCAAAAACTACACACAGTACACTTTATTTGCTTTAATAGAGTCTATGTGAGAGACAACATATTTGTGGTTTTTATACATACTGCTCAAGTTGCATTCAGAAAATAATATTCATACTGATCTTCCCACAAAAATATCATAAAGACCCTGAAAGCAATAGAAATTATTCTACTGCAACACTNTCAACCTGCGCAAAAAGACTGCGTGTTTTCGTTTATCCTTCCGGACGGTGCGTATACGTAACCAATCCAAGACTCTAACCGACTTTGGTTTGTGTGCATGTGTGAATCTATTTGTTTGCTTTTTGTGGCTATTTATTTGCGCTTTTTTTGTTTGGCAGTTTCTCAACTTTTTACATTTTTCGTCTTTTCTGGTTTTCTTCATTTAGCTTGCGGCACGCGAACAGTAAATCTACCAGGCGGGATTTTGCGTACGGCCTAAGCGCCCTTAGTAAAAGTCAGCGCATTCAACACGGAAACGATTGCACGCCTTTACTGCTGCCATGAAAAACACTGGGGTGGACGAAGCGATGGCGTGCTAAAACGCTGGGAAAGCCAGCTGAAAGTATAAAGAATCGTAGCAAAGCAAGCGCGGCTATCACTCATAGTCAACATGTTGTTGATTCCGTTCCCGCTGTTTTTTCTTAGTTAGACGGTGTTGTCACTAAACACACAAACAAATAAAAAAGAAAGAGTAAAGAGTTGAAGATACCTACTTCTGTTTATCTGCGTGTGAGTTTAGGTAAAAATCTCGCGTTTTAAAGCGTTGAAAGTACTGTGTTGCATGCTAAACAGTTGGTGTTTTTTAAGTTTAATGATTTTTAAGGTTATTATGAAATTTCCCCCTAATTGTGAAATACTAAGCTTATGAAATACTAAGTTTTCTTTTTTGCGATTGTTTGCTTTAAAGTCCACTTAACCACTAAGGATGCCACATCAATTTGTCTAAGTGGAAGTTCTTAAGCTTGAAAGCAGGTTGTAGATATGGCTCTGTCGCACTCGCATTAGTAATCGGATAAATCCGAGAGTGAAGGATTATACTACGCCATATAT
>NW_017537113.1:159582-165599 GCF_001853355.1 Bactrocera latifrons | reverse complement strand
ACTAATAAAGAGATGGGATTGAAATATTTAAAGAAATTCTGTATTTGACCTTTCCTTCGCTAAATACCGAATATTAGATTAAAAGTTCTACCATAACTCAAAATCATTAAAATAATTTAAATAAAAAATACGTATTTCATTAATATATATATTTATTTTAGCGAAGTTACGGATACCTAAAATCAAAATTAGTATTCTTATAAGAACTAACAAAATATAATGTGAAGTTTGGAGCATCAAACAAAATAATTGAAAATCAAGAATGGTTTACTAAAGTTAGCGGTTGGTAATCATAGGAAATTTTATTTATTTATTTTTATTTTATTTTTTTTTTCTGAGGCAAAATTACTTTATCTCCTCCAAGAAGCTTAAATTATGGTTGTGTTACTCAAAAGCATTTGAAATAAAGCTATTGTCAATTGTTTATTAAAGCAAATAATGCAAAAAGCTATAGTAAGATATGAGTTAAGAAGTGGAAATAATTAAGAACTTTTCAATATATGTATATAGACACAAAATTTACACTATTGCTAACTTATACTCCGAAAATGGTATACTATCAAGTTTGTCACGCAGTTTGTAACACCTAGAAGGAACGCCCATAGAAAATATGTAAATTGAGACAAAAAATTACGATGAAAATGTAAATATATGCCAAAATATTAAATTATTAATCAGTATTTATTTGGCCACTGAGCTGCAATTTGAGTTTGAGGCACAACAGAAAATCACTTGGAAAAAAGTCAGCTTCTCATACCCAAAAGGGGTATCTCGGGAGAGATGTCGAGCTCTCTTGCCATCTCTCTAACGCTTGCCTGACGAATTTCCTTCACTTTTTCAATATTTTCATCAGTTGAGGAGATTGCGGGTCGTCCAGARCGAGGCATGTCTTCAAAGATCTCTCGACCGCCTTTGAAGGCTTTGTAACACTCCTTGGCTTGAGGTTTTGATAAAACTGAATCACCGTAAGCCTTTTCCAATATTCGAAACGATTTCGCACAAGAAATGTGGCTAGAAATACAAAATTTAAGAGAAACTATTTGTTCGATAATTTTTATCCATTGTAAAGATCGCAACGCACTACTGCGTAGTACCGACTTAAGCAGCTGTTGTAAACTAATTCACATATCGCGCTCTTATCTGCGTGCCTAACTGTCCGCTTGCGTATGTATACGCGAAAAAGGCCGTCAGTTTCAATATGAAAATATCCAAACGTCCTTTTCTTTTCAAGAAGCTGCTTATTTGTTGGAACTATAGTATAGACAGCTGTTGACTGCTAATTAGAAACGCTTCCTTTTATTTTGCTTGTAGGTGGCTGATGAGTATAATGATAAAAACTTTAGATATACCGTTATTTGTATTCCTAAAAGTCCTGCATTTTTCGTGTTGCCTTTTTTACTACTAAATTCACTCTGTTTTGTAACTGTGAAGTTAAAGTTMTTTTAATTTTTTCCCAAATAGTAAATGGATAATAAAAGGATATAGAAGGTGAATTAAGTGCGACAGCTAATTAGAAACAGTTGTTTAAAAAAATTAAAATACCTCAAGGTGTTAATTTTTATTAATAATATTATTGATTTATAGTAATTGTGTGAATAAAAGTTGTGGTTTAAAATATATCAAAATGTATTTTTCAAGTTTTTTAATGAGAAAAGTGCATCTGCCCTACGTAGTTACATTTTTGACCTTAGTTAGTCTGGAACGACGAACAAATAAATTGTGAATCAAATCAAATGCACAACAAACATTGCTTTCAATGCCATTACACTATTTTAAATGTTACACGCAAAGACAAAACCCGAAAAACTGCAACAGAAATAGACTTCCGAATAATACTATCTCGCGAAGAGACCCAAAAAAGAGTTCCACTGATATCATACATGAAATTCAAGATAAATACAGTGTCTCAATATCGCATGTGGATCAATAAAGTAAAATAGATAACCAACAAAATATTAACCGAAAGTAAGCCAGTTCTTGCAACACCATTATTTTTGTTGAGAAAGTATTTTCGCACTCAAATCGTTGATTCCACATGTTTTTGTTAAAATCTTCAAAACAAAAACCAATTTTAACCTAAATTTTTCTATTAGAGTTTAAGCTTAACATAGGTTTCAATAAAATAAGTGAAAATGCAAAAAATATATAATACTCATTATTAGAAAATAACATCATTTACTTCAAAATAGGTGCCGTTTTTAATTAGTTGACAGCTGAATATATATCCTAGAAACTGAACGACCGAAATGAAGTTCTAGTAATGAATTTTTGCATTGGTGAAGGGCATTATAGCTTCGGGGAAACCGAAGTTAGGGTTTTTCTTGCTTGTGTTCAAAAATAATTACACCTTTTCTTGGTCGTTTGTCAGATCTACAATTATCATTGAAATTTCATATATTACCGCACACGTCGCAGTGACAATTTTCAGCTTACGTTTCACTTTCATTGCAAGAGAAAGCCAATTAAGGCATGAAAAAACAAGATCCAGGAAAAGAGGCTTTATGAAACACAACAATAAATAATGCAATAATACTTGATGATTGGCAATAGTTGCCGGTGCAAACACAGTTGTCTGCGACATTTGCAGTTTGTTGCTGAAAATTCCAAGCCAACGTAGGCTTGCAACGTGAAAGTTGTGTTGTAGGTAGAGCTGTACCTACTTGTATATGTAGGTGTTGAGGACATCATTAATAAGTTGAATAAGAAAAGTAAGAGAAATTGAGAAAAATAGATATGAAAAGCAAAGCAATTAAAGGATACAAAAACAATAAAAAGCAATTGTTGTCAACAGAGCAACGATGCAATTGGGCTTATATGCGTCATGTGCAACTGCTGAGGGAGCAATTGAAGACGCTGACGTCGGCGTGTCTCGAAGTTGTTGGCGCGCTGGGCGTCGTTGCAGCCGCATTGGCGCTGCAGAAGCAACTTCGTCGACTTATTTGGTGTGCGCTGCCCATTGCGAGCACGTCAGTCGATTTTTTCTAGATTGTGACACACACATATGCATGCAACAGTAGCATTGCTTGGCAGCAGCTTCAAGTTGCCGTTACAACATCAGCAACACTCGGCGTCTCTTGGACTATGATCTCTGCTGCAATTATTGTTGTTGCCACTACTGTCATTGCTAGTTAATAATTCAGTCAGTGTGCGGCATGGAGAAATAAAGTCACAGCAGCATCACCAATTGTCGCACTTGTATTTTCCTACGAGAATTGTTGTGATTTTAGCAGCGTCTTCTTGTTATTTTTGTTGTCCTAGGTTGCAATGACTTTCATTTTACGATATTTCTTACAATTTAAATGCCATCTTCTCTTTTTTTCATCATTCGTTTTTACATCATCATTCGCCGTAGATTTCTAGCGTGCGAAGCGTGTGTCTCATGTTGCACGCTTAGAAATGTGTTGAAAATGTGTGACAAATGCTTTTCATAACACACACACTCCACGTACCGTTGCGTATGTGTTGCATGCAACTAGCTTTCTTTGCACTGGAAACTGTTCTTGTGACAGTCGGTGTGTGTCACCAGCGTCTCAGGTAACTCGAGCAACTCGAACGCTTTGTCTTTTTCATTTTCATTTTCTCTCGCAACTTTTTCTTTCTTCGCATTCTTTAGCTGTCTWTTGTCTTTCTTGTCTATTTTTACATTTATCTGTGCAGAATGCATGCTGTTCGCAGTTTTTGAAGCCATTTATAACATAAGTTAGGCATTGTGTGGCAAGCTCGTGGAAGTGGCGGTGGCAAGTGGCATTCCAGCGTTTAGTTGCACAAAGCTTTGCAAACACAGGCAACATATATAGTTTATTTATTATGGTTATTGCATTTTCATGTCACGGAATGTCATTGCAACCAAGTCAATGTGATTCTTGCGGCAGCAACATGCCAGTCACTAAATGTGAAAAACGTGTGAAATGTTCTATATGCGATAAATATATGAATGTATCAGTGGCAAGCTTTGGAAAAATCCATTCAAAACTATTTTATTTATATGCATGTGTGAGCGCACATGACAAGTGGCAAACAATGTTGCAAGCCATTTTGCTCGGAAATATGCACATTTCTCATATTAATGTTCGAATGTGTTTATATTTATTATAAACACAAATAAAACATATTTCGTTTATAGAAAGCAATTTATCTTCTTTGAGCGCATTAAAATGCAGAAATGGCAATTTTATGCCAAAAACCGTATTTCAAAATATTTTTGCTTTTTGTTCACATGTGTCCGATGTGAGAGTGTTTGTAGCGATGTAGCTCAAGCAGAGATGGCTGTGTTTAGACTAGTGCCTGCACTACAGGAAAAAGATCCCGACACATTTTGAAGCTGTTTGGGGCAAATTTCGGGACCGCAGCTATTAAAAACCTGAAAAGTTTTGCTAAGGAGGGTATGTAGCTGAGTCGATTAAGCCATGCCACAGTGGATCCGTCAGAGGCCAAAAATCAAAAACAGCAACCACACATGATTGAAACAAAATGTAAACCAATTGTCTCCTAAATGTCCAATHTTCTTTAAACCATACCGCATTTTTCTGAAAACCTAACGGGACTTTCTAAAAACAGCATTGAAAGCGTGAACACGTGTTCATTTTCGCAACGCAGCTGTGCGCAGAGTGATTTTGTCAAATTAAAAKCGAACTTCAAAGAGATCAAACGTTTGCTAGAGTGCTCGGAATTGGATTATTTAAAATGCATTTTGAAGTTGAAGGCATTAACTTTAAATTGAGATGTTAATAATTAACATCCTTATAAAGTATTTCATGAAAAACTAATTTTATCGATAGTATCTATTTTGTGTATTTTGTGAACGTCTTTTTTATGTTTAGTTGAAGTTTTAGTTGTGTTTCAAGAAAATCCAGAAATTGGTTTGTATGTCATTATGTTTATCTTACTTTTAAGGTTTGAATGTGTTAAACTTATCTGCAGAAATGTGCAGATGTCTGTATAATCGTAAAAATACTAAGGCCGTTTAAGTTGTCCTTTTTTCTATTGTGCTGTGTTGGTCTGTCTTCGTCTTTTGTAGCTGTGTATATTTTTGCAAAACTCTTAATAAATAAATATCTAAATTTTCTTTATGTTTCCTTTGAATAATTTTTGAAGTAGGTTCTTCCCATAAGTGTGTGTTTACACGCCTTCATATTTTGAATATATGGTGCACAGAACAAGGGAACCAAATCAGAAAAACTGACGAAATTGATTTCAGTTGTGCAGGGGAATACTCAAAACAACGGCTACATTACAGAGTTGAGCGATCTGTCGAAAAAAGTTGAGAACATCTGTAGAACAGTTCCAACTTTTTAGAAGAATTGAAAACGCAAAAAATCTTTAGTGCTTCAATACCAATCTGGTTGGCCGAATAAAGAGGAATCGATTTTGTTAAARCGCACGCAGTGTAAATCGCAGCAGATGGAGGAAAGAACTCATMGTGGCCGTCCTCAACTGGATTTTGCTGACTCTTCAACGAGAACTAAGCGACGTCGTATAACTCAACTGAGTGAAATAGATGAGTCCGCTGTTTCTGCTCTACGCAATGAACATCAGAATCAAAAGATTCTGCCAGCAGATCCCATTGAAGTTATTTCACTCTTAATGGAGACCTCTATATCGAAACACCAGCATTTGCTGATAAGAAATTTTGTGAACAGCAAAATTTCCATTGATTTGTTTCCAAGCTATCAAAAAATACAAAATTAAAAAAAAAGTAGATACCCAGACAATATTTTTGTAGACGAATCTCTTGCGGAAGTCGAATTGCAGAGCTTACTTAACAGTACAGCATCTAGTATAATAGAGCTTCAGACCAACTTAATTGAAACTATTCCTGAGAATGCAGTTAGCAATCTAACTTTAATTGGAAAATGGGGCTTTGTCGGATGTACGTTACATAGCGAGTATAAGCAAAAGTTTTCATGCAGTGATTTGAACGATAGAAGCTTATTTGTAACATCATACGTACCTCTCCAACTAGTTTCGCAAATAGATTATCAAATAATTTGGAAAAACCCCCGACCATCATCGACTCG
>NW_017537113.1:153022-156137 GCF_001853355.1 Bactrocera latifrons | reverse complement strand
AAGCCATTTCTTTGTTTCTGTTTTATACTTTTATGATTTAGGAGCATAGGAATTAGCAAAAGTAACTGATAAAATGCCGGCATTTTTTAAGAAAGGTTGAGCTTTGTAAATTATAATAGTGATCACCTTATTTGTCTCCGTGTAACCATTGAACTTGAAGAATGTTGTTTAAAGACAACCAGATTAAAAGCTGATTTAATTGAATAGTTGCTCTTACAGTGAGCCAAACAGTTTTTTAGGTATTGAGTTAAAGGATAGATCTTGGTTCATGTCCCAAACGAAGCATTTACCACCCTCAAAGTCACTGACTAAGCAACATCTCTTCACATAGCCCAAAGGACATACATTTAAATGACGCCAAAGCTCTGAATACCAACATTTTGTTTATTATTTTAATTAAAGTTTGACCTGCTTTATAAAATATCCCAACCTATTTTTCAAGTGACAAAATTAAATATAATTTTTTTGAAAATTAGAGCAGACTCTTGGCAACTGGAGGCCATTTTTATGTGACTAGACTTATTTGAAGTGAAAGTGACAGGTCCAATAAAGAGATAACAACCACAATGTATAACAAACAAAAACAGTGGTAATAATGGTGAGAAGAGACGACGGGTGGGTGATCAAATGCTATTATTGTTATTGTAAATTTTTGTAGCTTTTGTTGCGCAGTGCCACAACGCAGCGGTTGAATTTTGTATGCTTTATACTTCCACCATGCCATTTTGGCTTAAGATTTGTACATTGTTGTAATTTTACTTGTTGGCTCCTGCTGATTTGACGTATTTGACCGTCAGGCAACTGTAATGCAACGATGACAACCACATCCAGAACGAAAAAACGTCAGTATGCGGAATACGGCACATGCGCCCACATTCTGTGACACATTTCTTGGTTGCATTTTACAGTTTTTTGTCAACATACACACATTTATACACTTTTCTCTCAGTTTGCTCATATATGTCAGCATGGGTGTGTGCACGTGTGTGGCCGTTGTTGCAAAGTAAACAAAAGTCGGCCAGGCGTCACTTTAATGGGGTTGCAGCAACAAGAGAAATATGAAACCGAACAGCGGGCACTGGAGTTGCGTAGCTGCCACAAGAGCTGCCGGTCGTTCACTGAAATATAGCTTTGCATTGTCCATAAGCCTTGTGCTCATTTATATTTTCGCAATGAAAAGTCTACTTCTTGCAGCATCACACATAGAGTTACAGTTTGTGCTCTTTTTATCATATTCTTTACCGCAATCAATGTCTCGGACACATGTGGCAATAACTTCCACGTATGTAACTTTAAGCTTCAAGTGCCACAAAAGTTAAGAAATAACAGCGAAAGGATGAAATATGCAAAGCGCAACAACACAAATAACAATAACACTATAACTTCATTTCTCATTAATCTCTTTGCAAGCGCAACAGCAGCTCGGCATTAAGTGTCAGCAGGTCAGCAATCCCACATATGGATTATATAAATGCATAATGTGCATGCCTCACGGATTTCAACTTGCCACTGACGTTGTCGAAAGATTGAAAATTTATGCAGGCTCTATTTCATATGTACATATTTGTATATGTATGAGTGTGACAAATGGCAACTGAGTTCAAGTAAACATCAATGACATTTAGTCACTGCCACATTGCCTCAAGTATCTCTTTCAGACACTCATTTTTCTCAAAACTATGTATGTATGGATGGGATAAACTGTGCTATGCGCGTCAGCTGTTCTTGATGTTATTAAGCATAATTAATGAATCCATCAACATTATTACCATTTAAAGTTGCACTTTGCACAAATTGACAATAATACAAAGTTTATATTTTATACATCGGTGTGTGCATGTGTGTAGGGTTTCATTGCACTCTCGCTACCGCATATTGGCCTTATTACATGCTGTTGAGCTGGCACTAAATATGATATGCATGTGTGTGTAACGACTGCGGTTGTGATGCTATGAACCAATGTATACCTGTGATTACTTACAGTGCGAAATTTTCTTTAAGTCAACGAAAACAAATTTGTTTATATGTAGATTCTAAAGTATCCTTTACTATCCCTCGAGGGATAATTTCTCATAAAATTCTATACATTAGAGAAAGATCAGAAAAGAAAATTTTCTTAGAATCTTATCCTGAAGCTTTTTGTGTATTAAAAATATCTATTAAAACATTTTTTGGGACATTCGCGAAGCTAATACAAATATTGAATCCTCACATTAACAGTACGAATAAAGTAGCAAAGATTGCTTTTTGTAATGTTACGTGAAGAAATAAACTCACAAATCTATAGTACCCACTTCTCGATTTTCTTTACGTATTATTTTCTTACGTACAGTAACTCACTTATTTCGATATAAGCAGCTGTGGTAGGAAACATTTCTTAGTTATAATTTTCTAGACTGTGTTATATTTAAGTATTCGTGAGTTTATGTGTATATTTAATTTCTCAGAGTAGAATTACGGCTTGTATCATTCCATAATTTAATAGTTGAAAGTATGCCGCATTGCAAAACTACAAACTGCAGATGTTTTGAACTCCACATATTTGCTAAGAGAACTATTGATTTATTTGAAAACTCGAAATCTTCGCTTGCGAAAGCTTGAGCGGAACAAAACACGTAAAGAAAAGTTATAAAGACGAATTGTATTAACCGACCATCACACAAGTCTTCCTCAGTCCTCCTCCAATTTCACAATTTCTTACGATATCTTTATAAGCATGCCTTTTTATACTCTCGCAACAATGTTGCTAAAGAGAGTATTATAGTTTTGTTTACATAACGGTTGTTTGTAAGTCCTAAAACTAAAAGAGTTAGATATAGGGTTATATATAYCAAAGTGWTCAGGGTGACGAGTAGAGTTGAAATCCGAATGTCTGTCTGTCCGTCTGTCCGTCTGTCCGTGCAAGCTGTAACTTGAGTAAAAATTGAGATATCTTGATGAAACTTGGTACTCGTATTTCTTGGCTCCATAAGAAGGTTAAGTTCGAAGGTGGGCAAAATCGGCCCACAAAATGGCGAAAACCAAAAACCTATAAAGTGTCATACCTAAGCCATAAATAAAGATATTAAAGTGAAATTTGGCAAAAAGGGTCGCATTAGGGAGGGGCATATTTGGC
>NW_017537113.1:151339-152477 GCF_001853355.1 Bactrocera latifrons | reverse complement strand
CTTTTCAATGCAATTGAAATAAATGAAAATACAATTCAATACTCAAAGTACACAAATTGATCTAATCTAATTAATTTACAGCAAAATAAAAAAATATGTAAATGACGGATAATGAAATCTCGATTATCACTTTATCATGCGAGAGTATAAAATGTTCGGTGACACCCGAACTTGGCCCTTCCTTACTTGTTTTAGTGTATATTCAACCTCAGCCGATTACCATTCAATTATGTTGCTATAATCTGCGATGGTTTCAGTTGAGTAAGTTTAGGGCAATTTCTTAACTTAATTCTTAGATAACATCCAAGGGGTTATTATTGCTTTCAGCTGATTTTTTGCTTTCAAGAAATCAGGAAAATGGTAACTTAAGTGAATAAGCGAGCTTGAATTAATATGTTTTTCTACTATTACAATTCTTATATGATTAATCATTTATATTATCAAATTTAAAAGAAGTCATATAGTTCTGTAAAACTTAGGAGCAGCATGGAATGGACTTTTGCAATTTCGTGTCACTTTCTTTCAATACAACAGTTGTGAGTAACTGCCTGACAGAATCCCTGACTAACTGACTGCCTGACAGATAAGCTCATTTCTCCGCAAGCTGTCAACGGTAGCCAGCGGTTTTTCGGTCAGCGCTAAATAAGTAAAATCTCTACATAGCGTATGGTACAAGCATGTTAACTGAAGACTAGAGAGAGAGCATTGCCACTTGGGAGGAGTACAAAACTGAGGGCTTTTATTGGGCGGTGGAAGGTATGCAATGCGTAGAAATGCATGAATTAAGTATATGTTGAAACGTTAAGCAAAATGAAAGACAAATAGCAAAGCAAAGCGCCAGCGAGGAAGCAGAAATAAAACTAGGCTTTAAAGAGAGAGAGAGGACAGARGTTGCATTAATACATATGGCTATGTGAAATTACAGTTGGATTTATGCATTTGTGCAAGTATGTACTCATAAATACTTACATATATGTATGTATAAATATTATTTACAGTTTAAACTGTGTGCCACTGACATAATTCAAGCTTGATGTAACTCAAAAGCTGTATTATTCATCCCAATTTATATATACTTATATATACACTTGTGCTCACATAATTAAGCCACTGCATAGCAAAACTACGTTTCTGAAAA
>NW_017537113.1:148307-149609 GCF_001853355.1 Bactrocera latifrons | reverse complement strand
CCTTTAAAAAACTATAAGTACAATAAAGTTTAAGTACTTTCTTTTAATTTTGTGAAACTTTTTTTTCCGATTTATCAATAAAATTCAACTTTTATGAATTTGTACACCATAACGTTTATGTGGCTTAATTGTGTGAGCACAAGTGTATGTGACCTGGTCAAAAAATCCAAAAAATCAATTTTCACTTTTTAGTTGATTCGGATGGCAGATGAGATTTTTAACAGCTGTTTCCCAGAAAACTAGTTTTCGCACGTTAGCTCCCTTTTCGTAGACCAGGTCACATATATAAATATTGTCCGCACTTTCAGTCATCAGTAGCAATACCAGTGATATTATATACATACATTTGTTCAGTGCAGTGAAAATAAATATAATAAAAGAACAAAAATATTTTGTTTGTGAGCTCATAAAAAGTCAAAAATGAATAAGAATATGAAGATATATGAATGTCTGTTGTTGGGAATATTTTTATATACTATATTTATTTATGAAGAAATGTATGAGAATATTTAATATATAGGTGTAAATCAAAGTTGAAAAATGAAAAGTAAATTGAAATTAAAAAGTTTAATATTTTGCCCTAAATAAAACTATTCAATGAAGAAAAGATGTTTATTTACTTTTCCCATGAGTTTTACATGGGATTCTTTGATTTCATTAAGTTTTATTTCTCCAAAAAAATAAGCCTACAACTTTAAAATGATCATATTCTAATACAAAACTTAACGCTCTACAAAAATGGTGTTATTGGAACTTTCCACGAAAATACTCTTTTAAAAGGTATTCCAGTTTAAGATAAACATCAAAAGATCTGAGAGCTGAGCACTTATACAAGTTGCCTCATAAATTCCATATTGCTCATACGACATGTTTTACTTTTATTAGAATATAACTTTTTGAATGACGCAAGTTTACTTTCTAATGGAAAAAATCAATGGAACGTCATTCAAAATATCAACAAGGTACATAAATAACGGACACCTTCATGTACATATGTGTTGTGCAACGTGAATGTAAATGCAAAGAAGAATTTATAAAATTCATTTTGATGAATGAAATAAACGCAAAATTCACAGGGCTCCGAGATTAAATAAGGTATAATTGCGCGACATGTTATTGCATACATATGTATATAGACAGTGGTGTGCTTGTTTTGAAACCAGTGGGTGATTTTGATTAATATCCTGCATTACATCGACAAGTGACAGGGACAGCCGCAACCGAACCAACAGCAGTCAATTTAATGTTTGCGGAGAATCTCTGTTAAGCGCACACATACCCACAACATGTCACATACTCTCA
>NW_017537113.1:140846-143122 GCF_001853355.1 Bactrocera latifrons | reverse complement strand
CTTGCAACGCCAGAACTCAAATAATTTCAAATTTCATGCATCTGCGTATTTGTGTGTGCGTATTTTGTTTGTTTGTAGTGCCATAAAGTGTTTGAACAAATTTCCTTTATTTATTTAGAAGCAATTTAATTTACAACTCTACCATAAATGTTTGTTTTTCATTGCAGCAATTCCATAATGAATGGCAACAAACTATTCAAAGCTCAAACCTTTACATACATACATATATTTTTAGTAAATATTTATATTTTATAGCCAGCATATTTGCTAAATAATATTACTTGTGTATTATCACACAACTAAGTTTGCAGAAGTATTTTATGAAATTCCGTATAACATCCTATGGCTTGTTCACGTGTATATAATAATACAATGTATGTTAATGTATGTGTCTCTGAGTGTGGCTACGTGACACATTGCGCAGTCACAAACTGAAAACGCATTTTACCGCAGGCACTTATTATGTTGATGGTCAACCATTGTGTAAATGGTTGTATGTATTTACGAAAATGTCAAAACTTTTGTTATGCAGTAGCATTTTCCTATATTTTCGATAAATTTCAAGAAGACCGTATTATATTTCAAATGACCTCTATCAGATGGTGGTTTTAACGCCCGCTTAAGCAGAGGAGCAGAGTGGCTGGTAGACAGTTTTCAAACAAATTATATAATATCTGCTTGTAGGTATATATGGCTGTATGTTTGTCTGATTAGGTAGTCCGTGTGTCAGTAAGTAAATTTTGTCCTTTGTTCCAGTAAGCCACCAAGGAAGCACTAATAAATGTTGAATGGCGGGGCAGATTCATATATAATTGGGTGGGTGTGAGTTTATAAAAATGTGTATGAAAATAGCTTTGAGTTTGTGTTTGCTGTCTGCTCAAGAGCAGCAAATTGCAGTTTATGGCATGAATAACATTGTTTGCACATAATTTTAATTTGGCACTCAATGCAGTCAATGCGCAGAGGTCTCACTATGCTGTCGTAATAATCACTACCTATATTCCTCTCTCTCTCTCTCTCACGCTCTGTCAGTTAAAGTAACGTTATAAATTGGACATCCCAATAAAAGGGGCATTATTTTTCTCAAAAAAAAAAAAAAAAAAAAAAAAAAAAAAAAAAAAAAAAAAAAAAAAAAAAAAAAAAAAAAAAAAAAAAAAAAAAAAAACCAAAAAAAAAAATAGTTTCTGAACGATTCATTAAATATTATTTTTTATCCCCATTTATGCTATAGTATATGCAGCTGATGTGAAAATTTTCGCAATAATCAAAAACTCCGAAGATGTAATTAAACTTCAATGTGATATTGGTAGTTTTTATGATTGGTGCATGAAATCCAAGTTTTTTTTTCAGATAAATGTTATCAAATCTCGTATATGAGAGGAGATTTCAAATTGCGCCCTAAAATGGGTAACTGAAATCAAAGATCTTGGGGTAATCTTTGACAATAGATTTTATTTCATTAATCGCATCAACTATGTTACTTCTAAAACATTCTCTGTGCTTGGCTTTATCCTTCGAAATCTTTCTAATTTTTCCGATCGCTATAAGTTAAAATTATTGTATATATCTTTTGTTCGTTCTCTCATGGAGTATGCTTTGTTCATTTGGGAACATATTGCCTATCATCAATTAATAGGATTGAACTCAAAAGATTTTTGTTCAAATTGCCTCTGTTATTGCTTTATCATCTCAAATCAGCTGAATTGTGGCGGTCCGTTTTTTGCTTTTCATTTGTGTGAAATGTAATTAATGGAGGTATTGACTGTCCCTATTCATTGGAAAAAATAAAAGATTTAAACTGATTAGGTTAAATCTTCAGTTTCTCTGAACGGTTTAGGGGTAATTTCTCTTTATTTTCTATATACGAGTATATTTATATTTCTAAAAATACTCTTTTCGCGAACATTATATGTATATACATACATATATTCATTTGGAGACTTAATGATGAAGTCATTCATTCACTTTTTACTTAAATTCGCATAAATGTCAACAATAGCTTCTGCTGCCAACGAATGTCTCTTTGTTCGTACGCATTATTTATAGAAATTCATGATGATCATTTAGTATTTTTATTTCTTTCAGAGTACTTTACTTACCCTCTATTATAAGAGAATTTAATTTAAGATATACAATAAACCTTGGCCTATGATTAGAAAGCTTACCTGAAATGAAAAGGAAAAATAAGGTTATTAAAGAATTATATAAGAATAAATTTTTAATTTAATAAACAAAACAATCGATTATTTCTGTATATAATAACATATTTATTATAT
>NW_017537113.1:137480-138638 GCF_001853355.1 Bactrocera latifrons | reverse complement strand
CAGATACAATATTTCGATTTAAAAATTATGATTTTTAAATACTTAATTATTTTTTTTTAATATTTGCTACATAAGCTAAAATAAAAAGTAAAAATATTAAGTGCTAGTTCAAGTGGTCTACAACATTCCCGTTTCTCAATAGGACGCATAAAGCTTTCTGAAATATTCATCAATAACATTCTTTTACATATGACTCAAGAGCTCACGACTTCCGGTCCTTGACCAAGTATCCTCTGGGTAGCCTAAGAACATCCGTTTGAAGGTGAGCTAAAGTGAGTTATACACATCTAGATGTGTATAAGAGACAGTTAGAAAGCTTACCCGAAATGAAAAGGAAAAATAAGGTTATTAAAGAATTATATAAGAATAAATTTTTAATTTAATAAACAAAACAATCGATTATTTCTGTATATAATAACATATTTATTATATTTAAATATTACTTCCAAAAAGATTTTGTTATAATTTACGAAATAAAATGCCAGTATTGGGAGAATAGAATGTTCATCAGAGACCAATGAAAATAATTGATGGGACAAAGCTTAGTAGTGTAGTATTGGCTCATGACGACTATCAGAGACTCCTAATAGTATATAATTATAGCTGAGTCCTTTAAATGTCAATAAGAGGTGACATTGATTGGATTTTGGTTCTAATTCAATTTGAGTGCGCTTAGAATTATTTGAAAGATTAATACTGTAAGCTTAATCTTCGTCCCACTATCCAGTTCATGGAATATATCCATCTCGCAGCCAGCGATATATCACACTAATGATGACCATTTACTAAAAAAGGGCCTTCTAGAGGGCAAAAAATGTATGTCCAATAAGGGCGGCTCTATTATTAATGCTGTCAAAATAGTAAGTCATTGCTCAAATTCAATAAATACGTTATAACCTTTTGTCCATAGCTACATGAATGTGAATAAGTGACTATTGAGTATTTACTGTTTTTGTCCGTAATAGCATAATAACTAATAAACTAAGGGAAACATAAATTTAAAGGAGAGGAGATACTCGAATCGGAATGTAAACTAAAGTATACTGGTAAAAATTCCTTCATTACGTGACATACATTAAGTTCACCGATTATTAAATAAATAAATATTATAAAATCGCTTTGCCAGTCAAGTTAAACTTTTTCCAAAAATTGTCTGAC
>NW_017537113.1:122581-136330 GCF_001853355.1 Bactrocera latifrons | reverse complement strand
GAAACTGTATCGGGTCCATAAACTGCATAAATTTTATTGGCGGCTTGAGATGCATTTTTGCCTTTATCGTAGTAGTACTGTAAAATATGCCGTATTTTCTCTTTATTCTGCTCCATGTTTGCGACGCTATAACTCGCGAACGATTTAAAAGAAACGACAATCAATCAAACACGTGAAATGAGCTTTCCAAAAAGGTATAGCATGACCCGATGTGACGAATAAAACTAGAACGCTCTCACCGCCAACTAGCGAAAATACCGCAAAACTTTTTTGACAAACTAATATTTTATTAACTGCCCGATTGAAATCTATCTTTATTAATGAAACCTTTAGCTATTAAACTAATAGATATTTTATGTGCCTTAATCCAACCACGCTTTACAAAAGAAAATCCGCTTTTCAGTAGGCAGTTGTAACAGAAAGGCCACATAACATTGATTTACCACAGCAGACGTGCATTAGCGCCAATTAAGGTGCTAATCGCCGTTACGAAATCACTTTGATAGATAATCACCATTCTGCACATTCGCGCTGTGTCAAAGTGATTAGCCGCTAAGCTGCCACCGTTGTGAGAGAGGTGAGGCAACACCCACGCATGTGACATCGTATGCGGCAAATAGTTGTATGTTTGCGCAGTTTAGTGAGAGTACTAGGAGTATGTGTGTATGATTTTTTACAGATACGAATTTAAGTTTGTATGTAGAAATGCCTGCTTGAGCGCGGTACAAGAATTTGCAATTATAGACACACAGCGACATCTCAACTGAGCAATCAGTCAAGCGGCGATTAAAGCCGTACATAGTGTGTACACTCACACGCAGTGGATAATAAAAGCGTTGGAACGAATGAAAATGAAAAGACACAAGTTTCAGCTCATAAAGAAGTCAATAGCAACTGGTTGACAGCTCCCTCAGTGCGCGACCAACGCAACTCTGCACGAAGTTAAGTCAATCTGCAGCGAAATGCAGTCAATCCAAATGCAGCAAAGTCACTGCAGTTAAAAAGTGCCGCCACAGCAGGCAACAATAATAGCAGCAACAAAAGCAACAACATCGATTGTGATGACTTCAAGGAGACAATGGTTGTAAACAAAAAAGTACTGGCGACAACCGGGCTTAATATCCCGCTTCGGTGTCTCTCTGAAGTCTTGCTGCAAAAGTACATGTAGCCAGCAGCCGGTGTGGCAAGGACGAATAGTGACACACCGATTGGTGGTGTCGGTTCGTGCTTGCTCATTTGGGTGTCTGGTGGACTAGGCGTTTAGACAGTTCCAGCTGCGCAACAAAACAAAGCGCGCTCTGGCGTTGAAGCACTAATTGCAACACGTGCTGTAATTAAGATGAGGCAGCCACAACTAAGCTCAACCCAAAAGACCGCTCGTGCTTCAAGGGGCGGGTCTGAATAAGGAAAGCCTAAACGACTTCGGTACGCTAAAGAAATAATTTTAATTGTGCTTAATTTATTTCAGTATTTAGCTAAGTTGGTGAAGAGAAAAAACTAAAAGCGAAAAAAGGAAAAAAAAAAACTAACTTATTACTTTAAGAACAATAACAAATCACTACAAAACTTAGTAATGAGTAGTTAATTGAGAGCAAAAGTGAGATAATAATTGAGTTGAAGCTTGAGCTTTACGTAGGCATAGCAATAATAGGAAGAAGTGAGTGAAAATTTTTTGGGTAAAAGTAGAATTTAATTTTTGTTTCAATTAACAATATTTGGTGACTGGCAAATTGAACCAATAACTAGTACAAGCCCGCTAACATAGTATAAATTAAATGTACTTATATCTTTCTATCTAGATATTTTCTATTATCGAAGTGGAAAACTTTAATGTTACTTTTTTTAATTTGAACATTTTTGGTCGATATATCATAACTCAAAAATGGTGAGCAGAAAAGTGAAGAATCGAAGGAGCCACTGGTATAGGTCACATACAGTTTCTTAACCTTATAGAAATGACAACTGTTCTCTAGCCTGGAATCCAAGTGGATAATTTTGATGTTGCTTTTTATGTATTTATAAATATTTTGATAAAATAACTTGTATAAATCGCTTAAACTGATATAAACTTTAGTAAAATACTTATATATAATATTAAAACTTTGTTTGTATTTTTGTAAATATCAAAATTTTATTATAATAATATTATTATTATATAATAAGAGACTAGAGTTTGCACAAAGAGACTAGACAAATAGCGAATCGAAAGCATTCAATATTTTTCGCTTTGATAACAAACTTTAACTTTAGAAATATAATTAAAAGTAAAAAAGAATTATGTAATACATTTTGTATAAAATCAACCAGAATTTGTCAATCCTGGCGCTGTTATCGCTGGTGGCTTTACACCACGTAAAAACTTAGAAAACGGTTTAAGGGATAACTGAATATTAAATTTCATTTTACAGGAGCAGTACAAGCAGTGAACACTATAATGCTAGACTGATTAAGAAAAAGAAGAAAAATTTAAAATTTAAATTTTCATCAAGAAATTACAGCTGGTCAGCCTGTTTATAAGGAAGTATGACATGGTTTCGTAAACCTCTTGTGTGAAAAATGTATGAATAAAGTTCGTTCGGTTTAAATAGTGGTGTCACATCCAAACAACCTGACTATCAACTGAAAAATCCCTACAAACCTAAGGCTGGTTTAAATATGTCTAAAACATCAAAAATTGTTTTCACCTATTCAAGACAGCCTTTCAGGTTTACCCTCATAACTGAATAACCACGGCTTTTGTATTTATTTATCAACAGAAATCAAACTAATATTTGGTTATATTTCCTGATTCTTCCTAAAGAAATAAATGACAGTTTCTGCGAAAGTTTCTAAACATTTTATTAAAAACAATTGGGTTAAATTAGAAGGCGGACAAATGTGAATTTATGAGTACTCAAAAATTACGCGACAGATGCTGGAAGTGCATTTGAATAACTTTATAATATAGAAAAAAATTATTTTTTTCATCCCTGAGCAAAACATTGTTATCTGAAGCGAAAAGATAACCGGAAAAGTAACCCTTTTACTTGACGGCGCCTTTGACGCACAAAGAATGCGGCACATAACCTCAAAGCAAGTATATAGAAAATCAGTTCAAAAGTTAGCAAAATAGTTTAACTTTGGTAATATACGTCTTTATTGTTAATTTTAGCATATTCAAATTTTTTGTTGTCAAAAGCTCTTCAACTCTAGTTAACCCACTTCATACCCACATCTCCCAAAGTATAACCCTTGTCAAAATCGCGACCTCAGCGACGCACAGCTGACGGAATTTTCCATAGCAAAAAATTACTAAAAAAATATAATGATGTTTTCGGGCAGCCACTTCAGAGTATCTACAAAAATTGTGGAAGTAAACTTAAGTCAGGTGCGACACATAAAGCGTGTGGCAAGGGCAAAACGCAAATATCTTCCACATAAATTGCAATGACATGTGAATGAGTGATTACACAAGAAAAGTGACAAATGCTGGCCAGAAAGGCATAATGATATTTAAATGGAAAGTGGGAGTTGAATTGGAGAGAGGCTCACAAACATAACAGAACGGCTTAGCAACAAGGCCGTGTGAATGGAACTCAAAAAGCTGCCGTTTCACTTAAATTGCGTGAAATGGTCTGTAACATTTTTTTGGAATGCGTGGTTTCAAACCAATGTAGCTGACAAACTTTTGGCTTTGTGGCGTGCCCCAAAAAACGCACGGTGTACTTCATTGTAGCAAAAAACAATTGCCACTCGTCATTCACACGTACTGCGTCACTTGCAAATAAAAAGTTACAAAACTGAATAGATTTGTATTCAAATAGTCACCCACTAACAGTCTTACTCGTCCCCAAAATGAGTCCTTATTACCGTTAACACACATATGAATTTGAATATCTCCATTCCATTTAACAAACCCCAGCTTTGTTGGTCGGGTAGCCCAACTTCAACTATTCATTCATATACAATTTCACTGCACTCTTCAATCCTTGACACTTCGTGGCGCTGCTTTGCTGGCAGTTGCCACTTCAGTGGTCAGTACATACTGTTTCTGTCCATTGCTGTTGTTATTATTTTTTATCCGAAAAATTTGTTGTTGACTTTAATATTATTATTATTTCTGTTGTAATCCATTGATCCGTGATATATAATATTTGGGTGTTAAATCGACTTTACCTTTTTGTTTTATTTTCCACAAATGCTTTGATTTATTTTATTTTAATTTCCGTTGTTTGCTCCACACACACCATTGCACGCGCAGAAAGATGGAATCTCGGGGACAGTGAGCTGTGAGTAGGACCAAAAGGCCGTCGACGCCACGCGCCACTCATCGACAGTATAATGCTCTTCGCCTTGCTATAATCGCATTTGTAGTGATAATCTTTGCACGATTGGATCTTGTTGCTGCACATCACCTTGTTGTTGTTGTCATTATTTAAATTCGTGCTTTTAATTCCAACGTTACGTTGTTATTGGTATTGTTTGTATTGTTGTTTATATTAATGGCAATATAATAAATAAATCACAGCTTCCAAGTGCTCTCCTGTTCGACTTTGCCTCGCTCAGCAGCACATTTGATGTCTCACCGTTCGATTGCTGTCTGTCAAGCCCATCGGCTGGTGGCTAGGTAACGGAATTCTTTCCATTCGGTAGTGTTTGTGTGTAGTTGTTTTTGTTTTAAGCTTTATCGATAGTCTTGTTAGCCACATTATCACGTTTCTTGTTTTGTCATTCGACTGGTTGCTCCTCCATGTATTATCGATGAGTTCCATCTTTTATGTGTGTCGGTATTGAAATGCCACTGGTTTTATGCCGAGTAGCACAAAATTGACCCCAAACTTAAGAAAGCGTGCACTTAAGTGCTGTTAGCTTTCATAAATATTTGAAAAATGTGACTTCATTGTTGTGATTGCTTTTACCAAACTTTTCGAGGAGAAAATTTTCCACTTAGGTGTTTCTAAAATACTGTGCTTATATAACTCTGCAACGCTTATATCGATAAAGACAACATTCGTTCTTCGGAAAGTTTCCTGTATGAATTCATTTAAATGGTAAATATATATGAGCTTTGATATAATCGTATGATTCGTATTTTTCCTTCTAATCAATAGACTTTGACCTTGTCATAGTCCTAATTTATGCCTTTCATATATCCAAGACTTTTTTTCATTTTGCTTCTTTCTATGTATGGACAGGTTTTCCGATATCTTCCGAAGTCTCAAACAAAATCGGAATCCTTGTGTGTGATTCGCTCTAACAAAGATTTTCTATTTTTGTATGGAGAATTAAAATCCAAGGAAAGCCCACAATTCAAAGATTTTTGAGTTCACTGCAAAAGCCCTACATCTAATGATTTACTTGGGTTCATGAGTGATATATGTATATATGTTAGATATGACGGCGCTGTAGCACTTTTGTTGGCGGTTTTTATTGTTGCGCATTTTACAGCGAACAATTTAAGTCAGTGCAGGTCGGTATTTCCTGTGATTGAAAACCATTCGCAAAAAGGAAGACGACAGAATGTAGTTCCCCACATCCTCTCAAGACCTTCAACATCAGAAATATCTGATGTTCATTGGCAGTGTTCAACTCAGATATTAAATTCAATTTCAAATGTACCAGTTTTTTCCAAAGACTACTTAGAGAGTCAATCCAGCCACAGAACTTTTACTAAGTAATTTAAAAAGCTATAACAAAAGTTCTACGCTTAGAAGTTGGACTGCATAGTAGTGTATGTAGTTTACGAATAAGCTTTCTAGAAGCTTTTGCTGCAAGCGGCGATACACGGAAGCGGTATTAAGAATTGATATTTGGAGAATCAACTGTTTTCAAAAGTTACACTTTGTAAAATATGAAATTTGGTGCTTTTAGTAGCAGCCTACCCCGGATCTGGAACGCTATGAAGTATGATATTTACAAGAATAGCTTTCCAAAAAATTACTTTTATTTTTTGAAAGCTACTATGGTAAATTAATCGGTGAAACAGCTCGGAGAAGCTCACTAATTTTCTAACTACCTAATTTAATAAGAGTTTCCTTTTATTTATTTTTTATAAACATACGTATTAAAAATATACATTTTCTTTACTACTATAAAAATATAACTTCAACGATCTCTAAAATTTGAAATTAAAAAGCTTGCACCAAACTTCAAAAACATTGATTATTTAAGTGAAATTGAAGTTTATAGCTTTAACCCTCTTGCGAGTATGGAATAACGTTCGACCGAAGCAGTAAGGTCCGATTCTCAAAAAATGCACGCATCTTGTCAGTATAGATGTTCAAAATAAGACAGCTAATATAAACAATAACTTTCATTTTTGAAAATGCTCCCTGTACTCCGTTGAATCAGAATCCGGCAAACAGATTTCCTGCCCATCGTTTTGTTCCATAAGAAGATCTCTCAGTCATTTGTTAGCGTTGTGTTCATCTCACTGACGTTTAAAACAAGAACTCATCAATCTCATATACCAATACAATTAAAATGTATATGACACATACTTCAGAAATGTCAAGAAAGTCTCAAAAAATAGATATAGAAAGATCAAACGTATGCATAAATTTTTTTTATATCCGTAAAGAACTCATTTTAATGGATAGAAAGAGATAACCGATGAGTTCCCATCCATACCCAAGTATTTGCACTCACGCCACTTCGGATATCCTTAATGACCACAATTAGGGAAGAAAGGTGTGTGTGCGCACGAAGCAGATGAGATGAGTCACTATAACAATACCACTTATATAACATAGTACATACATGTAAGAATGCGTAGAGAATTACTGTGGCTTCACCCTACAACATAACCATAAGTATGTGCGAGGAAGATTGAAAAGTCAAATGGCATAATGTGGTAAGTGCCTGTGCGCCAAAAATTTAAATATATACTATGTATGTACAATCACACATTTTATTAATGCAGATAAATATTTCCGTAACTAATTTATCAACGTAGCACGCTGTGCACACAAACAAGGCGGAAAACGGGAGAGAATTATATTAAGAGAGCAGTCCAGTCGCCGCCAGTATTGGGTAAGTTGATAGGTGCACGACGCCTTAACAGGGTCAACATTTGTATTAATTGCTTCGGCGTAACGACGCAACGGCCGACTGTGGCCAAGTGGTCATTAAATGCGAAAAATACATAGAAAAGGAATGTGGCATACAGCAATAATAAACAAAAGCATAAAATTAAAGTCAGGTCGTTGCAACTTCATTGTGGTCTAAACACTTTTCCACAATTTGCGTTCAAATCATTAATTAAAATCAACTGTACATGGGGCGGGGGAATACAGAAATGCCATGAAAAAAACCAACAGAAGAATGTAGGAAGCAGTTAAGATAACTACAACAAAACACGCATACAAACAACAACAAAGTGTGCTCTCGAGCGGAACTGACTGACAATTACAGACATTAGCAATGAAAGCTAGATAGAACCGTAAGCGGTGCTATAAGAAGGTAAGCATGAGGAGAAGACACAATAAGCGAAAGCATAAAGTAAGATAAATTATTGTCAGCGCAGATGCAACAAGTGCGCAAAGTACGAAATGAAAGGCGGTTAGGAATGCTCAGTCGGGTATGTCTGTATAGCTGTGATGGCACCTAATAAAACTTCGTTGACAGATAATTGCTGAGGAAGTGACTGCGAGTTATTAGACAAAGGTGAAAAGTGTGAGAGTTTAGAGGAATTTAGCAAAAAAAAAAAAAATCTAATTAATACAATTGCGTGCCACATGTGTTCGTTATGCTCTCAGTAATTAATTTGTTTTGCTATTAAAATAAAAATTTTATTGTGATAAATTAACGGTTTGTTGCAAAGACAGATGGGGCTCAGAAAGTTCTTTCAACTAGAGGTGATTGTTTCAAATTTCAAAAGCTGCGAGCATTCAGCAAAAGACAAAAACAATTAAAGATGCTGCCGTGTTGTGCCATGTACCAATACGTATGTAGGTTCCCTTTTATATTTGGCAAAACTATTTTTGCAATCTCGCAACGGACAACTTTGACATTTTACTTTACACTTACTCAGAACGTTTGACATGCGAACGCTAGTTGTTTACAGTAACATAGAATATTCATCTCGGCCAAAAAATGGAATTAAATCGCTAAAGTTTTCGAGCGATTATTTTACACAAATTTCGAAGGGGATTAACTCAGCAACAGTGCACCTATGAACTCAATTGAATTTTTGACGATGAAGCTTCATCAAGAAACAGTGTTTGTCGATGGTATGGAATCTTAAACCGAGGTTGTAGATCACTCTATCCCGGAAACTATTGATGCTGTCAGCAAAATATTGCAAAATCGTCATGTGACCCACAGAAATTCACACCACAATGGACATTAATGGGTCCAGCATGCATTCAATACTGCATGAAAATTTGCTTGTAAAATATTTGTTCACGGTGGATCACTGACCTAACGTCTCCTAATGGATTAATTTAAAAAGTTTCGTTCTTCATTTACATAGCAGTAACAACGGGGCTATAGACTCACTTGCTATAAAGAAAAGAAAATAATACAAAGCCATAAAAGAGCACTTTCAAAATATTAGTACCTCTTTTTTATATCAGACCATTGTTAATTAATTTTGAAACCTAAAATACATTTGACTACGAAACTTTGTCACAAAGAAACAATTTCTAAACCACATAATTTGTTGAATTAAATGCACACGGAACCAACACCAATTAATTCACATTTGTAAATCATTAATTTCTTACAACATTTATGTATGGTGTATGTGCGTTACAGTTATAAACCTCAAACCGAATCAAAAATAAATTTCTGTTCACACTTTTGCTTGACCAAACCGAACCAAATTGGAGCTGGTGAAAGAGGCAGAAAAGTCGTGATAGTTTATGCGTTCACGCCCAGAGCAAGTATTATTATATGCATTTTGTTTTCGACAATTTTGTATTGTGGTCATATGCAGTAGTTATGTTGCATTATGTTATGATATCTTATGTTAGGTTACTTAATGTGTATGTACTCACGCGATAATAAGGCATATCGGTAAAAAAAAAATTGCACTTCGTAGCCTTGAGTTGAGCAATTTGATGACACTTTGATATAATTTACCCAGTAAGCATAAAGGAGCGAACTTCTGGCAGCGATCGCTTAGCTGCTTCATAAGTAACTATATGGTCGAATATTTTCGAATTTGGAATATTTTGGGAGGATATGCATTTGTACAATATTCAAGGTAAAAAGAGATCTACACATTTTGATCTGTTTCAAAAATAGAACAAAATAATGGGATTTGGACCGCATTTATTACATGAAATTTAAAAACTTTCCAGAAACAGGGTACAAACATGTCTACTACATTCAAAAGTCATTGTTATACTCACATGAAGTTATTATCTAAAACCAATATTTTCAATCAAAAGCAATCACTCTTACCTGAAAAGAAAGAAAACAAAGAAAGCTTGCATTAGTGATGAGCAAAACAAAACTTATAGCACACAAATATTATATTATGACACATACGATAAGATATTTCAAAAATTATATATTCGGTTCAAATAATTACGGAATCTGATTTTTACAAATCTAAATAACTATCATGCGACTTAGTGGGCCACATATTTAGTAATTATAAATAACAGAATATATAAGATAATGAATGAAAGGCATAAGACTAACATAACAGGTTTATAAAGTACTAGTTTCGGTTTTTAGTAGAAAATATTTTTGAGAAGAATTAAAAGAGGTATACAAATTCATGTCTGTGATCTTGAGTCGACTTATAAAAATACACAAAAAAAGGGTTGTGCCATGTTTAAAATATTTTGTGGCCTTGCTAAAATTTGTAGTAGAACATTATGTCTAAATCTAGTAAAGCTTAGAATTGAGCTTCGGCTTGTTTTGTACGAGTTAAGTAAATATACTACATACTAGTAGTTCGTGGAGTTGATCGAAGTAAGTTTTTCGCGGCACCTTTTGATTTGTTGTCATTTCCAGATTTGCTAGATCATTGATATAGATTTTTCGAGACTTATTTGGTACGCCTTCGAAACTGTTTTTCTAATTATTTTCTTTATATTATTTCCATAAGACTTTTTGCAAACATTAAAAGACCAATTTTATGTTTTTTTGAATTGTTTTTTATCATTTGCGATTGGTGTATGATAACATAGGAAATAGTATCAAGTAACTAAACAATAAGCCTTTAACAATGAAATTAAATATCTTAAAAAAATTCCATGTGATTCAGTATGCTTCTATATTACCCGCCGTGGGAAGAAGAGAAGCGGGAAGACTTCCACTGCGTTGGAAAGACCAGGTGCAGAAGGATCTGGAAACTCTTGGAATCTCTAATGGGAGCCTAACAGAGGAAATGGAGAACAACTGACGCGCTGTTGTAAACTCACCTATAACCACGTAGGCGATGTCTACGTCAATAAAACAGAATATCTCTACCTGCAAACGAGCTATCTGGTCTATCTGCTAAATGCGTGTACCATAAGTGTCTTCTTTTAAAGAATTGTTGACCACTGAGTCACACATATGTAGCAAGTAGACAAAAGCGTTGAAGTGGAAGGTTACCTTAATTACAGCATTGCCTTATCGCCAAATGCGGCTAAAACCAGTTGCAAACCAGTGCGAAAAAGTGGTCGGTATATAACATTTTAATGTTTGTTGTAATTGTTTTTTTTTTTTTTTCTTCTCTCCAACTATAAATTCATAGTTATATAAAATGATATAGTTATATTTGTGACTGTGTAAAGTGACCGGTGCTAATTACCGCATTTATAGAAACAAACACATTTACTGGCACTAAGAAGAAAAAAATACATAACGACAAGAAAGTAGAAAGAAACCAAAAATAACGACTAAGTCTAGTTAGTTTGTAAAAAGTGAGTAATTCATATACTATACGTAGATGAATACATATATGAGAAAATAATTCATAGAAAGGTGTGTGTTTTGTATGTGTAGGTCTGTACAGATCAACAGCTTTACTGTAGCAAAATTAATGAGTCAAGTCAGTCAATTTGCGCAGATTCGCGAGATCTGCATTGCGTGATGTAAAGAGCCACATACACACCCACATATGTACACAGTATTAATTTAGCAATCGCCAAAATGAGAGCCGACGATTATCTCTGAGATAAGCTAACTTCAACTGGCGCTCTAATGTGGCGCGTTTCCTCCAGGCGCCTGCGCTGTGACTTCGAACATTCGTGTGACTCGTTGAATTAAATTACTGATTTTGAAAATAGTATAAAAATTAAAAAATAAAGATTTATACATGTATGTATATTTGCGAGTATGTATAGGTTTAGTGCTTCATGAAATGTCTTGCGTTAAAGTCTCACAGTCATTGAGTTTTCGAGTCGTTCCTTATGAATGATTCTCGGCTCAACTAACGAGTCGCCATAGCAAGAACATTTTGCTGTATATAACAGGCTCATAACCTACCTTACATACTTATAAGTATACCAGTACATATGTAAATATGCAATTCCTGTGATTTGGGGTTCAAGTTTGTGGTTTACTGTTTGGAAAATCTTTTACATTTTGCTGCTACATCTTTTTTGCCGAGAGTTGTTGGCCGCGAATACATCGGGATGCCGGTGGGGAAACTCAGAGCGGTCACAATACATAAATATGTATGTATATAACCGAGATATATGTACCTACTTTATATAATATAAAAATGTATACGGATATTCCCTCCAGCGTTCGCGTTTGTGGAACCGGTTTTTTATTTTTTCGGTCTAATTGCGAACAATGATGTCTTTTCTGTTTTTTTTGCATTTACATTTAAGGTTTCCCTTTCTCCGTACAAAACATTGATGACTTTTGATACTCAGAGACGACTCGCTGAGAAGTTTAAAGTTACTTGTCTTTGGTTCCACTTAGACTTTCGTTGGTTTTGGTATTTTGATGCTTCGTTCTTTGGGTTTGCTGTTGTTGGCTTTAATTATTATATTTTTATACTCAAATGTACATCTGTTTAGCTTTGCTATGCAGCATCCTTTTGTATATGTCGTTTCTTTTTCAAGTTGTTCAAATACTTTCATAGGTTTCTTTGAAGAAATAAGCGATTTCGCGCAGGACTAACAAAACTGTTCTGGATAGCGAGTTAAGTGGAGTTGCAACACATACCAAATTAAAAAAAAAAAAAAAAAAAAAAAAAAAAAAAAAAAAAATCAAGAAGGCAGAAATTGCGACGCACCAAAGCAGTAGTTGAGGCAACGACTAAAAACGGCAGCATTGAAAAATAAAAATTTAAATATCTATATAATAAAGGAAAAAATAATTGCATGACGGCGTCGCTAACGAAAAAGACGCAACGCACAGAAATGATGAATGCTCGAATGCCTTCCTCTACGACAATTCGCGAGATGAAACTTCGCGGTAACGACAATAAGACCGAATTGTGCAACGAAATACGAGTATACATCATGATCTCACATACAATGGTGCGACAGAATGCAGCCAGCGGCTAAAGGCAGGATCAAAGGGGCAATGGTAAGCAATACGAACAACGAATCTTGACGATAAATGTTGCTACGAAAGTAAAAATAAAAGCAGAGACTTCTTTATTTCGCAATATTGCCCTCTCCTCTGCCTCTAATTGCCTGTATACTGCAGAGGGGTCAACTAACAGTTTTCATACCACTAAAGTTCAACTGACGACGAACATGAACAAAATTGAAGGCCGATCGGAGCTAGCGAGCGCAGCAATCGAACTAAAAATGAGGCCTGAAAATACATACGAGTACACACAAATACACAACGCTCTAGTCGAAAATGCTTCCTTGCATGCGAGGCAGTCCAGCAAGCATGAGCAGTTCTCTTGGCGGTTGTGTGTTTCAGTTAGTACATTCACGAGGAAAAGGTACTCACTCGGCATGAAAAACAAGGTGAGTATGTACGTGGAAAGCTCGAGTGCGTAGGATTGCACTGAGATTCGATGTACCTAACGTGCTATACGACCAAAGAGCACGATATTTTGAAACAAACTTCTGATATTTATATACTATATACTTATATATGTATATGTGGGTATACTGAACAAAGTTCGATTTGAATGAATTTAACGAGAAGCTATTAAAATAATCCAATAAATATGCAAATGTTTCTTAAAAGGTTATACTTCTAGAAGTTTTTAAAAAAGTGTGATAAAGACTATAATTTGGATCTATAAAGCCTTCTCAATATAGATGATGATTTCTTCAGTTTACGAAATTTCGTTATCGGAAATTTTTTTCCTTGAGTGCCGAAATGTTGACACTGGCTGACTTAAATCTCGATATGTTTACAGACTTTTTAAGCGTGATGTAAAAAGTTAAGAAAATTTTTTCAGGCTTCCGAATTTTGATAAAGTGTTTACCAACCTAAAGCATGATTTTGAAAAAAATATTTGTCGCTATGCAACATAAGTAGAAGCTTAAATTAAAAGTTATATTAACTGGGAAACTTTCGTGGTCAGAAATTTGTTTCCCTTCAATTCCGAAATTTTTATATAGGCTGTCTTAAATATCGATATTTTTAGTGACCCTTAAGCTTAATGTAAAAAAAATTTCGGGATCCCGAAGATTTTAACTTCCAATCCCGAAATTTTGTTATTTTTTACATACTTAAAGCCTTTTTTTGGTCTAAATATTTGTCACTATGCAACCTAATTGTAAGCCGTGGTTCATTTAATGCCCAGTTTGCAATCAATTATGGCATTAACTTATTCAATACTGTTGAACAAAAGAAAAATTACAAAATAAATTTGACACCTGGTATTTTTTATCACTATGTATG
>NW_017537113.1:118191-121871 GCF_001853355.1 Bactrocera latifrons | reverse complement strand
AGTAGCAAAATTACCATGCACATTATTATTATTTTATAAAAGGGAAAGGTTGTCATGTAAGGTTCTTCATTTCTTGAAATCAAATAACAAATTAAATGTTTCAATATTATAATATACCATTTAAGTAAAATACACTTTTTTTAAAACTCAGTACAATTGATGATATAAAGAACAGACTGTCGTATATCAAAGGAATCTAGAATTGTAATATCGGGACACAAGCGAAAAAGTATTGTTGTGTGAAGATGCACGCCAGATATTAATTTAATTTCTGTTTCCTTTCACCCCCTTAACATCATACTCGGCTATTACACGAAGCAACTTTTGTTGCTGATTTTCGGGCGATTCTCTTTTGCTGTTGCCAATTGCATTCACACGATCAACTTGTGTTGCGCAACTCTGTGCGAGTTTTTTTCTCATTCTCATTGCACCATATAACATACTTATAACTATGTCAATAGCTCTAGGTAAATTCAAAGCAACAGCCCTTTAATATCTGTTATAAATGGATCAAATCGTTAAACTGTTAATGAAGTTAAGCTTCGAGATAAAATTTGATTATGAAAACTTGATCCTCAGTTGCCTGAAATGCCTGAAAGATCCAATGTGAAGATTTGCGCGATCTTTCAGTACACATCTGCTCTTTTGAAGGCAGGATATCGAGAGAGAAATGCAATCTATATATAAATAAAAGGTTCTACATTTAAAAGATCTTATAGAAAAAGGTCTAGTCCAACTCATGAGTGCATATAACACATCATTTTCAAACACTCAAACGACACAAGAATTTTATAAAATTAAAAAATCTGAAACAATTCATATGCTAATGCATAACATTAAAATTTAGTATGTGATAGTGCTATATATATAGCTGAGGGTTTTACTTAAGTCAAGCAGCCTCTCTCGGAGAAAACTGTTAGGCTTAGTATAACGAAATTTTAATAAAATTTTAGATTAATACGAACATTCCCCGAGAGTGTAGTTAATCGCGAACCTAAAATAAATTTTGTTTCTACTTACCGCTTTCCAAAACTTGGCATACACAACCCTCCGCCAAGAGTTATTGTTTAATCAACTATTCGTGCATATACCGTAATGCCAAAAAATATTTTTTATCGACATTTATTGTAACGCAGTTAGTTTACAACAGCAAAAATTATGCAAGCTACACTTTGTTGCAGCGGTGGCAAATAGCAATTGTAAGTAGAAATTAATCAATTTTCTTGCAGCGCCAATGTGGCATTGTTGTGGCACAAACTTTGAAGGCTTACCAAGGAAGGTTTCGGTGGAAAAAAAAACAAAAACAACAGCAATAATGGTGTTTAAATATTTGAGAAAGTTGTAGCTATTGTTGCCACAAAGCTAACCGCTACAACGGTTGTAACTAATTTGCGCACCAACAACAAAAACCACTGCAACAATTTACTAAAGCTCTGCAAATTGCGTGCGGCGCGAGGTGTTGTAGCAAGAGACGCTGCTCTGCTCATAATTTGATGCAGACATTTATATACATACTGATATTTGTATGTGTGATTGCYTCATTTTAAATATGCAAATTAAATTTAAAAGATTCACTTGGAAAAGACGCGCCATTTTGCCTTCGGCCATGCAACTCGGTCTGTCGCGCAGCATGCTTTCGAGGCGAAGTAGCCACATCGAGCTATCAACTACATAGGTATAAGCTTATGCTGTTGTGCCTCACGTACATACCTTTAGGCCTCAAACGCAGACTTCACAGACCGTTTCGAAGTCAGCGTTTATTTCTTACTGTTGTGTGTTTAGTTAAAATGGCAACTTTTGCTTTAGTATTTGGCAGTAACCATCTAGATGTGTATAAGATTACTGTTGTGTGTTTAGTTAAAATGGCAACTTTTGCTTTAGTATTTGGCAGTAACAGCGCCTTATTTCACAAACGTACCACCCTAGTCGCGGTTGCCCGTTTCGTTAGGCTATAGTTCCTGCCACCCGCTTAGAAATTATAGATTTTTCCACGCCATCAACAAAACAACAATGCTGCGACATCTTTGCCGACACTCATTCTGCACGAGGCATTGATCGTTTAACTGTCGTTGTTGGTGTGACCTTAAAGGATGAGGTTTACTACTTTTGTGAGTGATGATGTTGAGTTGATTGTTGTTGTTGGGCGTTGTTATTTTCTGTTGTTATAAACATTTTGACACGCTCCCGATTGGGTGTGTTGCTACTAACTTTCTGCTGTCTTGGTGAGTGCTGCTGACAAGTTTTAAGTGGCAAAACTAATATTTGACAATAAGTTTTGCAATCAGTGAAATTTTCCGTTTTTAATGGAATTGATTTTATTTAAATATTGCTGAGAGCATTCTCTGAAGCCAGGTTGCATTTAGCGAGAGCTAATTGTGTCTTAGGAATCTCAACTGGAGACACTCACAGTAAGTGTAGAAGAGAAAATAAGAAAATTTATTGCATAATCTAGATTATATTGATAGCAGGTACTGTTAATTAGGTATCAGCGATTGTGTTGTCAAACTCACCTGTCAATGCTTTTAACTTCATCTTGCAATACGTGAAGAGATTTGTCAGCTTGTTTGTACTGGTTTGTTCAACCACTTATTTCAAAATAGTAGGTATTTTAAGTATGATTTAAAGCTACTTTAAGGAGTTATTACTCATAGTTATTCGCGATTATGAAATATATATATATAAGTATTTCTAATCCAAAATTTTCGATTTTTTTGCAAAATCTCATTATTATCGAATTCCCTTTGATATGTGTATAACGTTCTCCCATTTTCTACTGAGTACTCATGTACGAGTCTTGGGCAACAACAACAATTTCTTTACTTTTCAAAAATTCCGTACTTTAATTTCAAAAATCTACATTTTAAATAAAATTGTTTAAAAACCCAACCATTGGTCACAAGGTTTCACACTTCACAACATTTGTAAAGACTAAATATTTCCTGAAAAATATTAAAAACATTTCATTTCAAGTTGGAAATCTCTCGTTAATAAAAGATTTCTCAAAATCCTTTTCACTGCTCATTTATTATGATTTAAATTAAAGCAGATATTTTCGAATTAATGCAACTGAAATTCCAAAATCTTTTTAATGTATTGATTTTCAACAAGAACAATACATGGAGGGATTACAAGCATTGTGCGTGATTGCGTTCGCCATAGATTAATTAAGTAATCGTGCACGAGTAATCGTAATTGATTGGTGAGTAGAAAAAAAAGAAAATTACTAAGATCTGTGGAGATAATAAAAATAACYAGYAGWCGCACTCATTSATAACTAGAAACAACTGTGAAATYTTCATTTGGGCGYCMTYWRCKMTYMYMRGSWRYWMYWMKGWKCRYWTYKKTTYKKWWKSTYWKYRWWKYWMWTWMAWWYARYTWCARAMWRYWYMWMRMTATMCRTAKSWAYRAMTRMMWGYAWGTAYRTWYRTWYGYAYGMAWRWAARTAAGTMWRTYTGTYTGTMTGYMWKYCATWYAWAYAWWTAKYKARYRWASATWTTATTGTTTKTGTTGCATTTGAGAATTTCACTTTGTGATTGAGCGATTTMATTTTTTTTATTTGCTCATTAAATGTAATTGACTTTTCTGTTGTTTCAAAGAATTTCGCTGAATAGTCAAACCGGCTGGGGGGTAGAGGCCATCGCCCACTTTGCCGGTAAATTGAGTAGTGCTGCAGCTGCTTT
>NW_017537113.1:114706-115869 GCF_001853355.1 Bactrocera latifrons | reverse complement strand
CGTATTGCTGTTTTGCCTTAGGAGAGTTTAAGCCTGTCTCTTATACACATCTAGATGTGTATAAGAGACAGGCTCATAGCTCCAACATGTCGAATAGAAGATACTATTTTTTTTGTTTTAGTTTCTAAATTTCTTATACACTTCTGTGTCTATGTGTGTGTTTTTTTATAGTATGTGTGTAGATATGAGCAAGCACCTCACACCTTAGTAGTCAGCGCCCTTAAGCGCTACAATTCGGCAGAAGAGTGCCAACAGGTCCAAGTAAACAAAATGTCTGGTCGTCAGCTATATACATACATACATTTATATACATATGCACCTATATAAATAAGTAATTTAGTATTTCGACAGAATTGTTTAATGAAAAGTCACAGAACAAGGCGCTGACAATGATGATTGCATACATATAGACAAAGCAAAAGTCAGATAAATATTATACATACATAAAATAACTACAACCTGCGCCCAGATACATCAGATATGGCATCGAGTTGGAAAATATGAGTGCAGAGCAAAACACATACTCATCAAACACCTATATAAGTATACTTATAAGAGCCTTGGTCCAGCATATAGGTGTGTAACAAGGTAAAGGTAAATTCGGAGTCCACTACCAAAGCCTTGATTACATTACAAGAAAAACAAAGAATAAGAACAAAACAAAGAATAAAAAGCAGGCGCTTCACAGCGGCAACAACATTCGAAGGTTATGAATGATGCCCAACAACAAATATATATACATACATACATATGTACATCTTTCTAAGGATTTCGTGACTTACAATTCGAAGGTAAAAGTGGTAATGAATCTTCGAGCCAAAGTAAGTGCATTGCACTCTCACACACAGACACMCTCACACTATAAACAAATTCTTCTCGGCTTATGCAGTGCAGTGTTCTAACGAGAATCGAAAAGAAACAACAAAAGCAAACAGTCAATTCATTTAAGTGTGGAAAATGTGCAAAGTCATCACCATTGAACACAGCGATGGCCAAGATCAAGTGTGTATGTAAGCATGACTTGTCTGCAGAGAAACAGCAGCAAGCGTAACGGTGGCACAGTGTGTTATAGATATTTAATATGTGGACAAATTTTGAGAAAAATGCTTAATTTGTTTAACTTAACTACGAACGCTGAGGCTATATCGCGAAGCGAAAAAAAA
>NW_017537113.1:111590-113913 GCF_001853355.1 Bactrocera latifrons | reverse complement strand
ATATTATAGAAAAACTCTGATTTTTAATTTTTTATATAATTTCATATATTTTCTAGGTTTTTATTCCAGATTGTCACACTGTACGATGACTAGACAACCTGCGGAAGGTATGATGCCAACATATCTTTTATTTCACCTCATATGTCTTCACTGCTACTAATGCACAAAGAAATTTCGTATCTGACTTTTCAGTTGAAGGTACGCAAGTGTAAACATGCGCTCAGGCATATATATATACATATGTGTGTATTTTTCACTTTTGTTGTTAGTGGTCGAGCTGCCATGTTACCTTTATTTGTTGCCTAGTTATGCTGCAGCAGTCTTTGGCCTTTTTGTTGTATGCATTTATGTTTTTACAGAGATATGCGTGTACGTGTATGAGACCAATATCAGACATCAGGCATCGCCGCACTTTAGTTTCATCGCCTACTCACACTACACTGACTCACCATTGTACCTGTCAAAGTTGCTACGTATGTATGTGTGTGTTTTTTTAAAAAGTAGAAAATGATAGAAGGCAGGGTTGCATTCAGCGGCTCAATTGCTTGGGATTTCATTAATGTATCTGTCGATGTGTGAGAAATATGAGTGTTTAAATGCAGTTGCATCGATTAGTCCACTGCAACTCTGATAACGTATTGCTGTTTTGCCTTAGGAGAGTTTAAGCCGCTCGAGGGTGTGAGAAAAATCACTGATTTCTAAGCTGCTTAAGCATTTGTTGTGGGCACAAAAAATGCGATTAAGAATATAATGCATGCTCAAATCGCTTTGCAATGAAATTTATTGCGCGTGAGTGTGCGTGTACATACATATGCGTCGAGAAATTAGTTCATTGTTTGTTCTAATGAACGGAATACATACTTTTTTCATTGCAAAAGCTTTAAAGGATTATTCCAAACAAATAAATTTAGGATATATATATTTATATAGTAGAGAATGAATCATAAGAGCTCATTTCCCATCAATGAATATGAAAATCTCATTATGTTATTATTGTTACATTTAAGAGTTTACATATACTTGTACAGAAAGATTCAATTTATTTTACAATACCTCCTCAAAGATTGAGAATCACTGATTTCATTCTTTTTTCGACATTTTTTTTCCTCCAACAGTCGTTGTCTTATTTTGATTCAGGGTATTTAAGTCTTCA
This sequence comes from Bactrocera latifrons, assembly GCF_001853355.1. Lineage (NCBI taxonomy): Eukaryota > Metazoa > Arthropoda > Insecta > Diptera > Tephritidae > Bactrocera > Bactrocera latifrons. Next base: position 112,760 of record NW_017537113.1, on the reverse strand, counting down.
GAAAACAATTACCTCATTCAAATTTTTTATTTCGTAATTACCACAATTTCTTTTCTAACACATTCCATTAATTAAATTGTTCCCTTCTTTAAAGCAGCAATAAACACATTTATTTTGCTTCCATCACCCTCCTACTTTTATTATTTTTATTTTCATACATTCTTTCTGCCAGAATCCTCTTCATTTACTTCCAAAACTATGGTTTTACTTGCAACAAATTTGTTGTTTTATTTTCATTCAAAAACATAGTTCTGTTTACCAGCTGTCTGAGTTGTTATTGTATTTTGTTTACACAAGCTTAAAAGTACTTCCGAAAGCGCATATAATTTCAGTGGAAAGCTAGTGGGTGGCACGTGCAGTGTGTGGAGATTATTGCCAGCAGGAATGAGTGAGTAAATGTGAATTTTAGGAAACTTAATGAATAGTCCAAGAAATGACTAGAACATAGAAATATGAACTTTAGGTTCAAATTTTAAGGTTTCTCCAAAGGCTGTTATAACAAATTGATTAGCTGCTTTAAAGCTTTGTACTCATTGCAAATACATACAACATTCTACCCTGTTGGACATTTTGAATATACAGCTAGTGCAGCATATGGTTAGGGTTTTCAAAGTAACTATACAGTTTTCAATATCAATATGGAAGCAGTCTAACTGAACCATCACAAAATCCATTCCTCAAAATATTTAAAGAGATGAATGATTCGCGAGTAGCTTGAATATATTTATTAGCAGTTTTTATAGCTAGTAATGAAAATTTCACGTTATAACCTTATATGTACATATGTAYGTATATRATATTATATATSAAGAAGTSTAACTCCACAATCTTCTTTTACACTATATACTACATATTAAGTAAATATGCCTATTTACAAACGTCTATATGTAAATAGTTGGTACTTTGAATTTACCTAAGACAATAAACAGACCATTTAATGTAGAAACATAAAAAAACTGTTTAGAATATTTACRGAAAATGCATATTCAGGTGTCATTCAACAGCCGCCAGACCCAAACGCTCTTGATCCGGCAGGAGAAACAGACTTTAGTTGCACCGATCGTTTTTATCACTTCTCAATGCGCTGCACCTGAACTCATTTCATGCGCATTTCGATGTTTATACAACAATTTAACGCTCTTCATTGCAACACATTTTTGTTTTGTTGTT
>NW_017537113.1:110093-111061 GCF_001853355.1 Bactrocera latifrons | reverse complement strand
AGCTGGCCGACAGCTCCAGCTTCGCAGAGTGAATACCCGACGTAACCATATGTACATAGTATATATATGTATATACATATGTATATATATGTACGCATCATCACCTGTGTGGGCAAAAGGAATTTTAGTATCTGGGTTTGTTTACTCAAGTTTTTATCGTGGCATTTACATATCTATAGAATTATGACATGCAGATAAGAGCGCTTGCTTATAGATATGTATATAGAAATATGTACCTACCAGAGTTATTTTCATACTTATAGTGTATCTATGACAGGCTTTTCATTTGACCACAGGTGTATATATGCATGTGGGTGATCCCAACTCTCGTGATCGCAGAAATAGTATCACGAGCAAAACTTCAAGCCCTCATTTTCCTTTAAATTAATACATATTTTTATAAATTGGAATATATTAAATTCGATATATCACTTTATTATCGATAAGTGTGCTGGGTAATGCTTATTATCGTTAAAGGGATATTCTATCGATACAGGGTTTGAAATCCATGTTATCGATAAATTATTTATAATATATTAAAAGACTTTTCGTAAAGATTACCGGTTAACAGTAACTTTCATCGGTATTGAGTATTTTGATTTTATACCGGGCCTGTTTGAATCAGTTTTGGAAATGTATTTGTTTCAAAATTTTTAATTGTCAGGCATTGTAATCGGCGTTGATAATCCACATTTATACATACAAACATATAATAATAAAGAGGTTATCACTCAATCACCTGCAAATCTGCTTTGTGCCGCAAACATCGTTTGATGTATCGAGTGTGCGTCCGATAAGATTGCGATAAGGCTCCTGGGAGCAACTTCTATTTGCCAAAATATTAGCTTGACATCGACATCATTTTCATGGTAACATTAAGTTCTGCACTTAATTCTTTGTTTAGGTGTTTATCAAGTCGGTAAAATAAGTTATGAACTACATATTTATGTATATAGTTGTACCATATT
>NW_017537113.1:95407-108553 GCF_001853355.1 Bactrocera latifrons | reverse complement strand
TACTACATGACAAATTCATGAATGAATATATTGCTATATGTAGGTATAAATCTTTCTTTAGTAATTCTTTCTCATATAAAATCTAAGCGACAATTCAGCGCGGTTCACGTGAATGATCCAAAAGCCTTTTCAATAAGTTAAAGAACCAGTAGCAGAATATTTATTTTCAACTACCCTTGTTTATTAAACGCCTCATAAAAATGCACACAAGGTCATCATGACTGACCAGACTCTGTTCCGAAACCGATTCAGTTACAYGGTTAAATACTTTTTAGGCATGTGATTATTATGTCGAAACATCCAAATTATGATTTTAAAGATAGAAAAGATACAAGTCTTCGTAAAGTCATTTAGATATTAAGATGAGCATAAAAGGCTCTTCAAGCGAATGTGGTAAGTATTCGGTAAGCTTTAAATACTTATAAGATTACTAAATTGTAGTTCCTAAAATTCTGGGAGCGCATTACAAAATTTACGACGATTGATTATAAGGACCGTTCCCACAAGAGTCGGGCTTAAGTACTGGAATACAGCCGAATTTATATATGGCCTAGCAGTGTCACCAATTTCTAAGTTATTTGGGGAATACTCATGGGCCTTTACTACACCTATTGATTATTATTGTAATAGTAATTGCGTCTGAGCGTTCTGTCTTTTAACCATCAACAAGATAGACATAGTTCGTTCTCCAATTACAATTTAGGCTAGAGGAAATTGTTCACATCAAGAAGAAGAAATTCCCAGTAAAAAAATAATTTATAGTATATGAAAGTGGAATGTTATACATATACTCGTATACGCCGGCAGAATGCATCCAAACGTTGAGAAGTGACGTCGAGTACAGGCGTGCTAAAACTATATATATAAGGTTCTTTGGAGCATCAGAATGTCTATATGAGTTTATGAAAAAACTTACTTATTTTCTAGGAACTTATGGGAGCTTCCACTTATCGGATGGCTTTAAATGGTACACCAAATATAAATAAAAAACTTGACAAAGTTTTTAGAAAACGAGTAGAGTAGAGTAAGAAAMGATTCTTAATTTTCGGAGTTTTTACGTAATCAGACATCTGGGTCATTTGTAGATTTCACTGCATTGATAACTTAACTTCATTATATCTTTCACAAGAATTTACCAAATTTCTCCTAAAAGCAACAAAAACAAGTAAGATTGTGTAGACAATAAGGGCCTGAATTCGATGATTGCCTTACACCGAGTAAATAACTAAAGTCAAAATGACAATCCCTGTTCTAACTGCCAGATTTCTTTCATATTTTCTCTTTTCCTACGAGATACTCAGAGAACTTAACGATATTAAAAAAAAAAAAACAAGACCAAGAATAAAACTTAAATCTTCTACTCACGAGGCAAATGTTAACATTTGTTTACTAAGGAAAGGAAACAACAATATAYAATGTTATCAAACAACGGAAAAGTAAACACATTCCTACATATTCGTAAACACATACTTCAACAAGCTTAAAAGCACTCAACCAACGAGGCAATGGCATTAGTACTCCACACTTGGAGAAGACTTGGCCAAAATACGTGGGCAGACAGTAGAGGAAGAAGAAAAAGCAGTTGCAAAGCGTTCAGCACACTTGTCAACACTATAAAATTAAGTACCGCCCGGATGCTGAAAAGCATTTTCTCAGCTAGAACTTTTTTCGAATTTATACTTATGCATGGACTTACATTTATGCTTGTGTGTTTGCGCATGTGTGGCGTAAGCAGCTTAAGCTGAAAAGTTGTTGGCTGTGCTTAACTATCCGATAACTACACGGGACAGAAATACATCAGCGCACAGCGGCCCACTTAAAAGAAGACCTTGGAGACCTGAAAGCGAGGTACCACGAATACGGATTCAAGGGACATAGCAATACTTGACTGCTGCAGCAGTACTATCTACTATTTAGTGTTTTTATTTCATCAACTTTTTTGTTGTAAACACAATTCGGGAAAATGTGAAGGAAAACCCTAGACAGCACATTTTCTCTACCAACTTCGCTGCCATTAACATGGGGAAGCCAAATATAAAATAACACAAGCAAAAAATGGAACAGGCAGTTGATTATTTTTGAATAGATTATTTTTATTTTGGAGGACCCTAATATATGTATGAAGGTAGTACAAAAATTATATAGCGAAGTTGCTTATTTTAGCATTTATCCATCAACACATTTGTAGGTGATCTGGTATACTTTTGTTATTAGTGGAGTATTTTTCTACTGAGTTGTACTCTATATTCGTATAATTAATAAAATTATCGACCCGCTAAACATTCGAAAGTAACATATTACRAAAGATTAACTTATAAATATGAGATGCTTGGATGGCTCACTTTACCTGGTGAAACCCCATGTCATGCATGCCTCATTAATCATACATACGTAATTGAGTACTTATATGTACTCCTTGGCTCTACGCACTTCATAAAAATACGTACATACATACCGATATAATTATATACATATGTACATGAAAGAACAAACTTAATTTTTTTCGACGTGCAATCCCTTCCCTTTAATTACAAAAATGTTTCAGAATTTCGCTGGTACACTACAATGAACGCATAACATATCATAGCATAGCGTATAGTACACACGCCGCCGCACATAATTAACTACAAAATAATTATAATTGATAGATTTATAGGGCGACCTTGACTGGCAGATATCGACTGATTTATACAAACAACCGTTCATGCGCAATTAACTCGCACAATACAGAAAAAAAAGAGGAGGAAGACAATGGTGAAGAGCATAAGTAAAGAAGACAACAAAAATAGCCAAACACAGCGGCATTCGTCAATTGGATTAGAAAAGTTTTTGACACTGCCAAAATGCCTCTGCGCCACTGACTAGCGCTCCTCAGKCAATCATAACTGGCAAACAACTACCGCAACAACAAAAAATCTCGTAAATTTCTTATGGGAGCCATTTGGTGTATTTGATATTTTGATTTGATAGTTGCGAGCTGTCAGAAGAAGGCGAAGAACACAGAAGATGGATGTGAGAATTGTACGAAGGAAGAATGGAATAGGGTCAGTGATAGAAGCAACATATACTGTATACATTATATCTATGTAGGTATACTTTGAATCTTGTTCAACTGTGGGGTAAATCCTAAACAGTGATTTGAGTCATTCAACTTTCAGACCACCCGCATAATAATTATACATACAAGAATCGAAGTAAGGGCATGTTCAAAATGCATGGAACTGGTTTTGAGGAAAAAATGCAATTGCCATAAGAGTCGGTTTTACGCAACCAGGGTCCCTTATTTCTATCCTGCGAAGAAGTGTCAACATTATTTGACGATAACGAGATTTTTGAGATTTTGGAACTTTGCTGAAGCTTTGGCATGAATATATAGACTTCGCAAAAAACTTTTCTTTGGGGATTTTTAGCATTTCATAGCACACAATCTTTATTTTTATAGAAAGTTAGAAAATCCCGTTAAAGTACGTTTTTCTTCAAATACAGTAACTTTTTCAACCTGGCAATATGCTGCCTGATTGCCGATAATTAATTGTAGAAAATATTTTCACATAAATAAATCTAAAAACAATCAAAAAGATACCGCCAGGAAAATGTGGACAACAAACTTCACAAAAGTTTTTGAAAATGTTTCTGTAAATACCCAATTTGTTTATTATCGCTGCGTTATTTTGAATACTTTTTTAAGGTTTAACACCTTTTTAGTGAGCAAGCATTAAGGGCTGGGAGCTGATTGCACATTTGTTCACATTTATACAGAGACATATACATATGTGCTATATATATCAGGCATTTCGTGCCACTGTCGGGTGAATGCTGCAGCTCCGCCGTCAGTCAGCCACATTGGATATGAATTACTTAAGTGTACAAGCATAAAATTGTTCATTAATCTCAAATATTTGACAGCTTCAGCCAGATAAATAAAATATAACACTGACACGACAGCCAAATCACGACTGAATCTATTTAAATAGGCGCGTATGGTCAGTGGTGGCCCCGTAGGAAAAATCGGCTTAAAAGCTTGGGGGGTATACTTATTCAGGTAAATGGAGGTAAGTTCATAGAATTCTACAATGTTAGAGGAAACTGAAGACTACAAATTATTATATTAACGAAATAAGGATTCTGTACCTTAGTGACCAATCCGAGACAAAAGAACACATTTATACAAAATTTTAAGAGCACGCTTTTTAAAGTTAGTCATTGTGTATTGTAGTATAATAGATTTATACTCATAGAATGATAGTTAAATATTGGCCAACTTCTGCTCTTTAAACTTGGAAAGTTTCGAATTGAACAAGCAAGTCGGATCAATAAAATATGCAGCAAGAATAGAAAGAGGACATATTACTTTATTGTGGTACGCGAATGCTCTCTTTTAGTAAATTTATTGCGATAAATTTCTGGTTGTCTCTTCTCACGAATTTTGGCATGGGACTTTTGCTGACTTGTGCTGTCAGAGGACACAGCTGACAATTACTTAATGAGTTATGGTTGCAATTTCTATTCTACAACATTTTGTTTATTTAGTAATTATTTAATAAGAATTAGTTTTCAATATGAATTAGAAATTTTTTTATCTAAGCAGTTAAGAAGCTTATTTACTTCAGCAATTCTATCGCAACTTCAGTTACTTACAAGTAATTTTGTGCCATAAATCATGAGCTAACTACATTTAATAATTTTAACCATGACGCCGTCATATATAATTTATGCATATTATATAGGGGCTGTCACAAAATTACCGTGTCTGTCTGCTCTCGGGTTTTTTAYGTCATACATTTTTCTGTGTAAATTCTTTTTTCTTTTATCAACTCGTTGCTTATAGTTTTATTTTATATTTTGTCTCTTTGAACTTTTGTTTTACTCGCCCATTTACCACACGTTTGCCTGTGTCACTTGCCACAGGCCTTTCGCACACATTTTCCTCCAGCATGCGGGGCTATCGTCACGGTATCATTAGCGATGGCGTCAATTGACGCTTTTTCGAGACATGAAATGCCACCTGGTTTGTGAATTATTCAATAGTTCATGGAAAATTAGTTTTAAATAGCATTTTGCTGGTGAAACACCCGCTCGTCAATGGGATTTTATTAACAACTTTGCGGTTTGATTTTAGTTGCAATATATTAAATTAGTTTGAAGAAGGTGGGTGTGACTTTGAACACTGTTCGAATAATGATTTTTTAGATTTAATTAACTACTATTGAAAAGTTAATACTTCAGTTTTCTACCGCAAAAGATACTCTCCTACAGAGTAATCGTATGGAGAAAAGTATTCTCTATAGCGTTGTTTCTAGAAATTTCATATTAATTCTCCTTCCTCAAAAAATCAATATCACATAAAAAGATAAATGAAGTACATAACCGAGAGGATTATGTAATTACTTATACAATAGATGACTCTACTACTCAACAGCTAACCCACAATCTAGCTGAATTGGAAGACTATATTAATTTTATTATATCCAGTGGCGATTCTCATGAGGTTAGGCTTGAGCRCGGAACCCTAAGCTAAAATTTTCGAACATGCTAAGGGCAATATTTTATTAAACCTGAATTATTTTAAGTTAAAAATTGAAAAAGCCACCATACAATGAAGAACTGGTCAATATGAAGTGTTAATATTCATAGAAAAATGCATACATGCAATAAATTAAATTAGAATAACTTGTAGAAAGATTAGTAGATAAATGATGGTATTATCGCGAAAGCAATTTGATAATAGTAAGTTGATTCTACATACAAGTAACGGACTCAGAACTTATAATGCCACACATTAAGCCTTAAAAGTAGAGAAAATTGGACTCTTAATATAATTTGCATATAAAAATAAATGTCTTCAGTGCCTCACTATTGACTCTCCGTAAATAATTATTAAATCTTTGTGTTTATCAATTAGTTTTTCTCTTGCAATAATGTAGTATATACGTAAATATAGATTTTACTACACTACGACACGTATTGACCACAATTCCGCCGCTATTTAAGCCTTAAATGCAACTCATTTAGTATGTCTACAGCTCGCAAATGCCTGTTAATTTTTCACATTTTACAAACGCAAACTTTATCCAAGTTAAATAAAAAATGCAATAAAATAAAATCACTTSACGCATGCAGAACTTTATGAAGTCACTCTATTCAACAGCCGCCAGGCATTTGGTCTGCCTTTTACGCTTCCACTGAGCTTTCGTCTAGCAAGGCACAACTTTTCAAGCCCATTTCACTACTTTACTCCCCTCACCGAGCTGCGTGTATGAAACATTCATTACCGAGTTCAAGGAAGTTTTTATTTCACATTGTTGCTGTTGTTTTCGAGTTTTTGCTAGTAATTTACGCATCTACGATTGACTTGACCTGACCTTCGCAATGAAAGTGTCGTTTGTTTCTCAATGTGTGTGTTGGTGTTTGTATAGCAATATTGAATGATGCAACAACAACTATAAAGCAAACACTAACAATTGACTTCAATAGCAAATTTTATCACAGTTTAACAACTTTCACTCATTGTTACGAATTATCGAATCTTTAGATTATTCCTCTCTCTATTCTCTAGTCGTTCTTATACACTTATAATTTGTCTCCACCCATTCCCTTGAGGTATGCTGAAACGCACGTTGGCATTTCGCAACTGGTTCGTTGGAGAGCTTTAAGTACGTAGAGTGGGATGCTAGGCACATGAATTTGTGTATGTATGTAGTAGTGGATACTCCTATTTCGACAGTGTATTTCATTCAAAAATGAAGAACCCTTGTAGTTAAGAAGTCTAAGCAAGTGATTGCTTAAGTGACAACAAGCCCCTGTGTAACACAGGCTGAAGTTCATTTTCAAGGGATAAGCGAAGTATCAGCGCGAAGGTCGTGCAAAAAGCAATATAGCGAAATGTTTGGAGCTTTAATGCATTATGTAACGCGGCAAATAAGATATAAGCTTATATAAAGCTTTTGAACATTTCTGAACTTATTCACTTATTGAGCTTTCAGCACAAAATTGGTCACAAAATATTGCTTAAAAAGCTGTCATCACTTTTACTGCTTTCAGAGCTTTCAATGGCTGTACATGTCATTACATTAGTCAATAATAAGTATTATCGCAATGAATAAAATAATTTTTCGGGTTTTAAGCTTTCGATTGTTTTCTAATGAAAGCAGAATAAAGCTTTTGATAATTTCGGAATGAATATATAAGCATTGACATACAAAGCTTTTGATAATTCCAGAATTATTATATAAGCACTTGCGTATAATGCTTTCGGAAAACGATTTGCCTCTAAATATTGTCCTTAGAGCTTTCGAAATATTTGAATTTCTGATCTTTTCAAACATTGGAACGAATACACATATAAGCACTGGCATATAAAGCTTTTGATAGTTTTGGAATGACTAGCGTATAAAGCTTTCGAAAACGATTTATCTTAGAGCTTTCGAAACATTTTTAGTTTTCTGAACATTTCAAACCCCTATGAGTTTTCAATTGCATTAGAATATTTAAAGCAACCTTGAATTTCAGAAATCAAAAAACCAGAAACTTCGTCTTACTTGCCATATTACCGCTTTTCAGTTTTCTGACAACCCATATGGAGTATAATTCTATTTGAAAAGCTGGTTCAAAAGCTCTCTTAAACATTTACTCCTGAATTTTGAGTCTGAACAATGATTTACTCTCATGTAAATGTTGAAAATAGAAATTCTATGCACCCGAAAAATTCTTATTCCCTTCATTGCCTCACTCTGTATATTTGTCGTTACTCAAAGGTAAAGCTCTCAAATCGTCTAAAAGCAACTCAAAGCAAGCGAAGTTTTTTATTTGCTTTGTTTTGTTGTTGCTTTATCTACTTCCCACTAGCTGTCGGCAGCGCGGTACACCAAAGGTGGGTCACCAACACACAAACATTATTGCCCGCGCACTTACTTTGTTACGTGAAATTTGTTAAACACACAAAGCTGTGAATTTGCTTTGCTTTCGCAGCAAGTTTTGAAGTGCATGCGGCGAAGCGCAACCAGTTTTTTGCTTCTTATTGCCGGCAACTTGCTTCCTTTGTATGTTGCATTGTTAATTGTATGCAAGGCTTTGAAATTAATTTAAGGATTTTTATTCAATGATTTTTACTTGCATTACTTTGCTTGACATTTTTTATGTTTTATGTGAGTTACATTGTATAATTAATTATTTCAGGAAACTCGCTCGCCCTTGTGGTTACTGTGGCTAAGTTCGAGTTGCATACCACATTTGCTTTCTTATCACTTAATCGCCACAAACCAGAAATCAACTTAACTTTCAAAGTGAAAACTTGCAATTGACATTTCATGAAATATGCTTTAACGGTACACCCACATCAATTTCGCACGCACAAACTACAGTGGACACACTTGCCGCATCTTATTTCAAGTCATTGGCAAAAGTTTTTAGATACGGCGGTAATAAGCGCTACTTGCCACATTCACTAGCTGTCCGTCTGACTTACTTAGTGAATTGGGAACTTAACTTAACTTACAAAAACAACAAAACAGTTTTTTTCTTTTCTCACTCACCTTTTTCCTCAAAGTTGCCAATCAGCTTAACGTCGATCGTCTCGAAGTAATCCCGCACGCTGTTGCACTGTCCGCGTGTGTTTAAAATTTTACTGGTCGAATCGCGCTGCAAGCGGCGCCTGTGATGTGCATGCTGTTGTTGTTGTTGCTCATGATGAGCATGAAAATGATGACCATCGAGATGTTTCGCGTCGGCCGCCGATGGCAATGCCAAACAACTGCTGGCCACTAAAACGGCAATGCAAACTTGCAACAGCAGAAATAGTCGACGTAGTTGTTGTTTTTTATGCGCTGCTGCTGYTGTTATTGGCTTTGTGGCATTSCGTTTGCCGGCAACTTCGACGGCGTGAGCCATACTAGCRCGTGTGCGTGTGTAGGTGCGTAGTAGTAACAACAAATTTGGTGCGCACACTTTTTGCTTGCTTGTTGCTGTTGTTGTATGGCTTTAGAGCGCTTAATATGACTTTATGCGTGTTATAAACGCCCAACAGGCGATATTTAACTACTTTTAATGTGCTTTAATTATTCTGACTGTTGTTGTAGTTTAATTTAATTCTGATTGTTATTATTAATTTTGTTGTTATAATGTCGTCGGCAACTTCCCTTTGATGTAAGAGTATGCAAATAATTAACACAAGACGTCGCCTTTATGTTGGACCGCCAATCGAAAACACATAACACAAAACTGTAAAAAACAAAAACAATATGAAAAAGGAAATAACCGGTTTTAGAAAAATCGAATTTTAGAAAATCTCGGCCAATTAATAGATTTAATTAGAATTTAATTTCACAATGAAACACTTTGATTTTGCACGAACGCCCATGAAATGGCTATATATCTACTAAATATATAAAACAAAAAAATATTTTCACAACAAAAATTATAGTGACAACAATAAGTATCACTTTTTGATCAATAACAATGCGTGTATTCTTTTTTTCACAACTTGCCACCTGCCGTTGCACGTCTCACAAATGTGTTAAATGTTCAATGTTGTTCACATGTGTTACTGTCAGCACTTTTTATACGTATAAGACGCCGCAACTCGCCGCTAATTGTGGCATAAATCAGCGCCAAGTGTTTTTCTTCCACTTTGCGTCACTTTCTTCCGATTGTCTATTGTGCTTTAGGAATGCTGCACTCGCGTTTATTTTTAGCCGCCGCACACTTTCTTGCTTCCCTCTTTATCTAAGTATGTGTATGTGTGTCTTAACCCGAACAGCTGACTGTCTCTTATTGCAAGCGCTCGGCCAACAATGAAAGTCGCGCTGCTGACAGGTTGTCGCGTTGTATGATACAATCGAAACGCTTCCGCACACACTTGTCAATAGTGAAGTTAAATTTAGCTGAAACGACCACAGTGCGGCACTGCGCTGAGTGTACATGTGAGAGTCAAAGCGCTTATATAATTTCTGCTCGGGAAAAATCACAATTTTCACCGCCTTGAAAAGTTAAGATTTATTTATTCACATAGGAAATCGTATTCGAAGCTGTCGCATTTAATTTGACTACTCTTATATTCGCTGTCTCCGTTTAACCACGCTACCAAGCATTTCACACAACTGCGCGTAAATCGTGCACGGTCAATTGACCAAGCGCTCAAGCTTTTAGGAACGCGTCTGCTGCGCTGCGCGTCTAACACTCTATGTCTTCCCACCGCGCGCCCAAACGCGTTTATTTACTTACGTGCGCGTCTAATTCAATTTGAGCAACGCGTTCGACGACCGCCAGCAATACCCGACAGTTAAACGGCAATATCTCAATGTGAGCGATAAACCGGCAGAAGATGCAAAAGCGAAGAACGCGCGTTAAGAAGAAGGTGAATAAATCGTCCATATGTTTATTTTCTTGCTTGATTGTTAGCAGGCGGCACAGGTATAGGCTGCGGCGTAACGCGTTGCGGCGCATCTGCAGACGACGTTAGCAGCGCTCAAGCATAAGAACGGCAAACAAACAGCGCGCTCACCTTTCTTTCTACTTATTTGCACTTAGCGCTGTTGACTGATTGTTTTTTCACGAGCGTTTTGCTATTATTTTAGAAGTTTGTTTGGCACATTTCTTTGGCTATAACCGCGCGTCGGTTTAATGTGCGAAATGACACATTAAGCGAAACGCTTATAAAATATTAATAGAATGCTTAATTTTGTATGCCTTTTTGGCCAACGCTATAATAACTCGTGCTGATATACCTGAAGTTTTTATTGCTCAGCAGCTGATTTATGTCGGGATTCACTTGTTCCCACTTCGCGCACAGACATTCAATCACTTTTACAAAATCACAAAATTTACACAACTACTTGCAGCTTATAAACGATTGTAGCAACAACGCTTGTGTGTTTTTATTGATTTTGTTTTTGTTTTTGCTTTTCTTACAACGCGCAATCATTAATCGCTTGTTCTATTTTCAGTATTTTATTTGTATTTGCTTGTCTGCTTTGATTATTATTAGGCGCTCGCTCGCAAGAACACTGCTTAAGAAAAAAGTGACATAATCGCCCACTAAAACACGCTGACAAAAACATAGAAGGTTTAAGGCCAATAAAGCTGGTCAAGACACGGCCAACACTGAGAATACTCACAGACTTTGCAAAAATTTGAACTACCACAACCAAAAATGCAACAAAACACCGTGTTGCGACATGAAATTAATAATTTATACAAAATTTCGTTTGCGCTGAACTCTGCACTGTTAATAGCATACACACTTCCAATCAATGGATATTACACACATATGTAAATATTTTTTTTCTCAATTTCTTCTGAACTTTTATTTTTTGCTCGCCTTCAAACACAAAACACAATCTTCACTAGCAAACGCACGTCGCTGCGCTTCTTTGATTTTATTTACTCACTTCGTGTTTATTCGCTTATATTTCATGCATTGATTCTGTTATTGCTTATTTCATTTACTTTTCTTTTCTTAACACTAATATTTTCCTCKGCTTCTCCACTTGCGTTTAATTATAAACTTCGCGCGTCTCACAGCGCTTTTGACTCTTCATTTGCTGGCTATGACTATTGCACGGTATTTCTTTTTTTATTTTATTAGCTCTATTTCTTTTTTCTCCACTGTACTCATTTGGTTAACTCGCGTTAAATAACCGCTTCTCCACTATGCACGTCCGAACAGTCCAACAACCCGGGTACGTATAGCGTTTGAATAGCGAGAATTTTGAGAAATGTTCGCTACGGATTGGATCGAACATTGATTTCAATGTTCGCTTCGCGCAAGTTCGTTGTTCGATGTTCGGTTGCACGGTTGCAATGTTCGCTCGAAATGTTCGTGTCCGGTGTTTGAGTTGGAACAAAATGCCGGTAGAACAGATTTCTGCTGGCTAATACAGTGGTGGCGACGAGAGAATAGCGAAACGTAAGTTTTTGTATAGAAGAAGTTCAACAAAAATGTTAAGAAATTAAATATTTCAATTAAAAATTAAAGTTAAGTTCAACCAAAATAATAAAATTTAAAAATTTTCTAATCATGAAGTACACTGCACATAACTTGTATAATTGGTTATAAACAGATATCGGATAATCAATGTTAAAATTATTACACTGAATTAAAAAAAAAATAAAAAATTACAAAAAAATGAAAATGCGTTTTCCTTGAGTTGCCAATAAAATTAAGTTGTTGTCTTTTAATTAATGAAACACCTCAAATATTCCAAACATATAGCAAAATTATTCCTGAAGAAGGTACATATATCTGTATACATATATGTATATTAAATTTGCCAGGAAGTTGTATGTATATACATACATATGTCAATAATCAGCATGATGAGGTGAACCGATTTAACCGCGTCGCCCTGTCTAATCTCTCAATTTTTGAGATATCGATCTAAAACTTTGCACATGTCCTTCTCTACGCAAGAAGCTGCTCATTTGTTGGAACGGCCGATATTGGGCCAATATTATAAATAGCTCTCATTCAAACTTAAACATCGAAATGCTTGCGTGGCAATATTTTTCATTTGACGAGATCTTTACCAAATTTAGCATGGGCTATTGTCATTAATGCAATATCAAAAGAAATCGTTCAGATAGGATCACTGAAGTAGATATGTTAGTTGCTATACAAACTGAACCATCGGAGTTAAGTTCATTTAAGGAACTTTTCTTTGTCATATTCATCTTATTATTATCAAAAATAGTTTTTGAGTTACAGACTTCAGGTCAATCATCTCAATAAGTTTATCTTTCAAAGTTTTTCTCAAAACTACATTTTTAAGTTTGCTTGCGTAGCCAATTGTCTAATATAAGAATTGCTCTGTATTATACATACATATCTCTTCATACAATTACTTACCTTGATCTCATTGAAACCCCATTAACGTTTTAGGTAAAGTTCTACTTTTTTTAAATGCCCCCATATTATCAAGTTTTGACTTTTTCGTCAATATGTCATAGACTTATTAGTTTTAGGTTTCATCTACGTTCAGGACAGTTGAGGATAACCATTTTTTAGCGCCGTTGGAGATCACTTATAACTCGAAAATATTTATATTTTACTTTATGCTCTTAATTTTTAAAACATAAAAACAATTAAAACAATCATTTATTTAATTCCGTAAAATTATGGTAGAAATGATATATCAGGCCTTTATGCACATA
>NW_017537113.1:94354-95301 GCF_001853355.1 Bactrocera latifrons | reverse complement strand
GCAAAGTAGGGAAGGCCAAAATGAGATCAAGAACCTGTCTCTTATACACATCTAGATGTGTATAAGAGACAGCACACACTAGGTATGTAGGTACGAACATGTTTTATCAGCAGACGTTGGGATATTTTAATCTACCGCTGAGAAAAATATTAAGAGAATGTTTGAGTCCGGCTTGGAAGACTGAAGCCGAAATGCTTTAAAAGCCAAACAGCGCAACAAATTTTACAAATATTTGCTATAAAAAATGTCCTTATTTATGGGAATTTTCTAGATTTTTTGCTGTGAAACTTTTAAATTTGTTGTATCAAAAATGTGGAAACATATTATGGTATCTTTTAACGGTATTTTTATACTTAGTGTTAGTAAAAATATTTATTTGGAAAAGAACTTTCACTGATCTCCGGGAGATCCTCTTATAATGCCTAAAACCTTTTACAATAATTTCTTAGATTGACAATCATTATTGTGTTCCTAAATTCCGTCGCTCATCATCTTGGCTAAACTTTTAGTTGATTTTAAATATATTTTCTGTACACTTTATAACTTAAATTAATAATTAAGCTTTCGTATTGTAAAATATATTGCCGTCATAAAAGTTTCCTAGAAAAAAATCTTAAACCCCAGGCACTAATTTATTAATTTGTAACAAGGAAACACAATTTAATCCTCTTAAATCTCATCTAAAGTATTGCATTGTAAGATTGCAGCTTTATTGCAAATTTAGCTTACAAATAAGCCGCGCAACCGCAGGCTTTAAATGCAGCTCAACCTATTCACACTTCACTTTAATGCCAATCCTGTCTCTTATACACATCTAGATGTGTATAAGAGACAGATACATATCTCTTCATACAATTACTTACCTTGATCTCATTCTGTCTCTTATACACATCTAGATGTGTATAAGAGACAGGTATTATACATATCTCTTCATACAATTACTTACC
>NW_017537113.1:92453-93738 GCF_001853355.1 Bactrocera latifrons | reverse complement strand
CTATATATAATGAGTATATATGTAGCTTTTAAAAGAAAACAAAATTGCGATTTGTTTCTCTATAATCCCTCTAACTGGTTTCACTTGACTCAATGATTTTCCAACTTTTTAACCAGTCTGCGTTAATTTTCAAGTTTACATCGAATCGGCCCAAATCTACAAATCTATCTGGCCAGTTTGCCTTCTCTATGTAGTCGGTGTAACTGAAACCTTGTTAATCCTAAAATCGACTATCACTGTTAAAATCGACGATGATTCCGTTTTTTGGGAGCAAGCTTTCCAGGTGAACTCCACTGTTTCGAATATCATTTGGACTCTGATATGTACCAAAGAATGCATGTTTCAAAGATGATCTCGAACCGACAATGAAACTGTTTCGGACTTAATGGTCTGTTAATACTGGATAATCGCTTGTTCTCGCTATAGGATACATAGGTGTGATTCAGTAAGAACCGATGTACGAAATTGAACTTGTTAACTAATTTTACAGCGGTGATGTAAATTACTTAACGGACCGCCTATTAAAACTCAAC
Organism: Bactrocera latifrons; assembly: GCF_001853355.1. NCBI lineage: Eukaryota > Metazoa > Arthropoda > Insecta > Diptera > Tephritidae > Bactrocera > Bactrocera latifrons. The sequence continues at coordinate 93,205 of NW_017537113.1, read as the reverse complement.
TGCCGATTCATGGCTGAGAAAAAATATTTCGAACGATTTTCGAAGTATCAAATTTTTCAGTTTTAAGTATCTTTTCCCGTTCGGCCATACAGAGCATATAGAAATGTAAAGAAATTATTAAATGCTTAAGTATATTTTGTGAATACTGTGGAAACCATATCTGGTAGGCGTATTTATTATTATATTTTTTACCATCTTTAGGGGTTGACTTCTAGAACCAAGGTACGAATTGTTTTGCCTTGGTTTGTACACCATTAGCTCACGAAACCACTTCCCGCAATAAGAGTCGGTATGATACAAGACTTTAAACAAAAAAAGAATTTAAACTTCAGTGACTCTAAATGGAAATATTTTGTGTATTTCCAGACATTATCCTTGATTACTTAAAAAAGGATTTACTAAGGTCACTCGGATACTGAGCTTCTCAAAAACAATTCGGTAGTCTTTGAGAAGACATAGCCGAAACCGTCTAAACAAAATTATGGGAGGCTCAAAGCGCTTCGTCGATTTGTAATGTTCTAATTATCCAGTATAAAGGAGTTTTTAGGTAAGACAACGGATCAGCGTTCTTAGCTATCCAAGTATGACTGTCAGGATTGACGTCTTAACACAACCTAAGCTAATCTATGGTGCTTTCAAGCTGTTTAAATTACTGAACAAGTAATCGGTCTCATGTCCTTATTTATTTGTTTCTTACAAACTAAATATCATCTAAACACATACAAATACAGACCTATGATTTCTCACAGAAA
>NW_017537113.1:89759-91112 GCF_001853355.1 Bactrocera latifrons | reverse complement strand
ACTGCTGTGAACTGATTGACAGATTGGGCTCATACTGTCTCTTATACACATCTAGATGTGTATAAGAGAGTAATCATATACCACACATACATACACATTCACCCATCGCTGCCAAGTCATCATCGAATTGCCCCAGACTGATCGGCTGACCGCCTCTGAAACATAAAAACGAAACGAAAAATAACAAAAACTTATCTATTCGATTAACCTACCAAGCCATGAAGCATCCATCATCTTGTATCCACCAACGTATCAACAAATAGTTGCATAAAACACAACACCATGCCACACTAACTACAGATGGATTCGGTGTAAGTGAAAGCAAAATAGTACAATCAACTTATCAGTCCCTCCACCCTTCCGTCGGGCGGCAGACTGGACACAAATCCGCGCGAATTAAAAACAATTGCTCGTTTGATAGATGCGTGTGGGCTCATGACAGACGCCACTTGTGACTGTGCTTTTTCGTGTGAGAGATAAAAGAGAAATTGTGTTTTCAACCTTGAATCGGCATCGGTGTCAATATATCATATGTGAGTATTCACGTTAAAACCCCTCTGGGTTATAAAACTCTAGCACTCGCACAGGCTCTGCTCAACGTTTAGGTCAGAGCTCCCCTGGTAAGCACAGAAGAACAACATGGAAAACTCATGACTTCATATCGCACGAACGTTAGTACTTGTAACATTACGAACTATTGCGTCTTCATCTACAGATCCGATAGTTCGACACTTATTTCCTACCCTTCTGCAGATTTTGCTTTCATTACGGGGTCTTGTTTTTCGTACATCTCTGTACGTACATAAGTATCATTATTTGCTCCTGTCAATGACAGGCGAGTAGTCGAGTGAGCGATTCTCAATGAAATCGATTTCTCTTGTTATTCGTAAGGTTTCATAGCTGCGACTGTCCAATTTGGCTGCTGATACAGATAAAAAGTGTGTATAAACTGGTTACTGGTGTAGATGACGAATTGATTTTAAATTTACTGGTGAATCAGTATTTTTTTCCATTCGGGGTGTTTTTCTACATTTCTTATCAAAAGGGCGACCAGGTCGATTTATTGAAACAATAATAAGGCAGCATAATTATAGACTTTATGTACTGTCTCTTATACACATCTCAATCATAACCTCCATATGTTTCTATTACTTGGAAATCAGATGAAATATAATCTCAGAGTTCTTCTGAGAAATCTATTTAATGACACGGATGCCAGAATCTCCTAAAATTCAAGTCTGATACCTAAATGTAGATGTCTATATATAATGAGTATATATGTAGCTTTTAAAAGAAAACAAAATTGCGATTTGTTTCTCTATAATCCCTCTAACTGGTTTCACTTGACTCAAT
>NW_017537113.1:82830-89001 GCF_001853355.1 Bactrocera latifrons | reverse complement strand
CCACCAACAAAGTAATTGAGATTTTAAAGCCTAATTTTTCTTATGATAGGGCTGACTGAAAACTCTACTTTGAAAATGGTTCCGACTAACTTCTTTCTGAAATGTTTTATGGAAATATGAAATCAAGATCATATCTATAGAAATATGGTTCAAAGACCTTCGAAAAGTTTGGTGACATTTACCGGATACTACGAATGTTCATATCAAACCGATAAAATGGAAATATATTCTTAAAAAAAATCTTAGACTTAACTTTATATACTGCTATTTACAATACTACTATGGACATATGTATGGTGCACGATCAATGACATACGCCTTCATACTCATTAGGCTAAAACTAAGCTGTGGTCCGTAGAAAAATAAGAAATAAATCAATCCATTGATGTATTGATGCAAGAAATATTGGAACAGTAGGACAAACATCTAACCACCGAATTAAAAAGAGGTAAATATGCAATTCAAAATATAAATAAGTTCTGAGCATACTCTGTGCTTCCTATAAGTGAAATATTGACATAAGCTTATAACTTTGTAAGAAAAGTACTTTACAGGAACGTATTTAACATATCTTCATACAATTTAAGCTTCAAAAAATTAAGAACAATGTCAAGACCGTAGGATTGGATAAAATGATAATTACTGGCATTACCGTGCTCCAAAAATTGAAATCTCAGAGGTATAGTTCTTTGAATAATTTTATTAAATCTTAACTTATATACCGACACAACATATAGACGTGACGTGATTAATGTCGAATGAATAGAGTTACCATTATTCCTCGCCATATTTCTCCCAGTGAAAAAACTTACTAAACTCATTGTATTAGGAATGACAACAACAACATCAGTCTCATTGTTTCCAGAACGACTTTAACCACCAAATGAAAACAAGTTCATTCCAATTTCTTTTGTCCAAGTACAGCTGGTTACGGCACTATTTTTTGAAAAATATTTAGCTTTATCGGAACGAGTCGAGCAAGAACGCATTTCACACCCAAAATATCTACAAAAATCATTTGAACGGACTCGAAAGATGTCGAGCTGTCATCTCTCTAATACTTGACTGATGATTTTCAAGCACCATACCTTTCACTTCTTTAATATTTTCAAAGGTTGAAGAGGTATGATTCATGCCTTTTCCAACATTCGCTATGATTCCGCTAATGAAATTTGTTTCAATTTTTTGTTCGACATTTTTATGCATTGTAAAAATCAAAACGCACTACTGGAGTGTACCGACTTAGGCAACTGCTGTGAACTGATTGACAGATTGGGCTCATATTTGCCATAGTAATTAGGGGTAGCCCTACAAACCTTCCGTCTTCATCATGCATTACCAAGATGCTAGCGAAAGATTTATAGGATCTTTTTATTTCTTTTCAAATATTCCGTGTTTAGATCATTCCATATATTTTTTATTACAATTAAATAAACCCTGAACTAAAGCATTATCTTTAGGCCGAACATAGACGTACAAATCCCAACCTCTTGGCTGTTGAAAAAGAAATGACGATGATGACTAATCGTTCATGGTTTTTACGACTTCTGTAGCAGTTTTTTTAGACATGTGATTTTCAATAAGGCAGTACTTTAATCGGAGTTGGTCCTTTTGACAGCTATTACTTGTTTTACAATCAGGTTTGTTTGTTTTTTCACAATAAGTAAACTTACTTCTGAACAACGCTTGAAAATCGTGCAAAGTGATTACCAAAATAATGGTTCGTTCTTGCAATGCATCCAATATTCAGTCGATATAATAACAAAGTAGAGTCGGTAATTAGAGCGAACGTGAATCGGTTTCGCACCACCTTTACTCTAGGGAATAAAGCGCTTTCTCAGAGACGACGTATACTACACACTGAAATTGAAACCACATGTCGAAACACTCGCAGTGCAAGGACCGCACTACTATTGTTATCTTCGCGTATTTTAAAGAAGAAGTTTTGCAACGAGTTTGAAATTAACACGAAATCTGGGATGGAGAACTTTGAGAGATCAAGATCAACCTGGCTTATATGATTTATCAATTAAGTTCAAAATATACGTAAAGCTCGGGACACGTTTGGATACAACGAAGAAAAACTTCCATTCCATTTCGATGTTTAAATTAAAAAATAGAAAGGATTTATACTTAAAAATATAGTTGCAACATCAAATAGTTCACCTCCATGCCATAGAGCAATTTTATTTTTCGAATTTGCAAAAAACCAACTGAGCGGAGTGCAGCACGTTCCTCTAAAGGAGCATTTTAGACAGACAACAATCGACAACCGACAAGTAGACTAGCACCCAACATAACTGGAATATGTGCACTTCCAAACGCTCATTGCCACAAAGTTGCCGACAAGCCAATGACAGTACATGTGTGTATGAGTCCGTCTTTTTTTGTTTTTGTTTGAGCGCAGGAATGCATTCTCAGCCTTATAATTTTCAAGATCTCGCCTGAGCAATGCCATTCGGCTTCATTTGCTTTGCACTCGCTGCGATCTGTTTGATGCCACTACATCCAACGGAGAACAGACACACCGCTCCAAGGAATTCGCAATGCAATGCAAAACACGGTGAATGCGAATGAAATGGAACTGCTTTGATCACAGACCAACGGACGACAATGGACAACGGCTGGGATATACAACAACAGCACCTATTGCAGAAAGGAGGCATTGCAGTTGTGGAAATGAAGCGTTGCATTAACAAGTAACTATGTATGTGCGTATGTACATTTGTACGGATTTGAGTAAGGCTGTGAGAAGGTATTGGCGGCGCAATGAATGGACGGACAGTCGAATAGGCTGTAGATGTCGTATAAGAAGGCCGACGGGTCAAATAATGAATAAGAACACTTTAATGTATGCATATATATATAGATATATATATTTGTTGTTGTCGCTTACTTCATTCTTGTTGTTTTGTTCTTGTTTTTATAGAAGCTCTGCCTGCTCCATTTCATGTGGTTGTTGTTGAAGCAGGCCGGCAATCACAACCAAATCATGCACCTCAATGCAAAACCAGTCAATAATGCTTTTTATTTCCTTTTGATTGACAATGTAGCTATACACATATGTATATGCACACTCTCTCTCATCCATAAGTATATAGTATGCAGATATATACCTACAACCACATGCCTTGCGGCACAGGTACTCGTCCGCATGTGATCGTACAAGAATTTGCAATTATTTCTTATTGAAGTCACAAAGTTGCATTTGCACTCGAGCAGGCTAATTCATCATCAAAGGAATAACCAAATTGGCCTCAACTGCTGCAGCTCGGAACCCCTTTTATTTCACTGCATTTCCGCTGCGCCTTCGAAGGTAGATATGTGCTTGTATTATAGCGAGTCATTCCTCTGCTTCTTCTTCTTTCTCATGTTCTTCTTACGCGATGCCTTGCAAATATGCAGGTATGTGGGTTCAAAAGGTGCGTGCCGCATGTACCGCATGTGGCGCAACTCTTTTTCCTGTTGCGCTTCTTTCATTTGCCATTAGCTGCACGGAGCACTTTCAGTTTGAAGGGTTTTGGATTTTGCCAAGTGTTCTTTTGGGTAAATTAGAAGTGCGTGGTTGATGAGTCATAGGGTTTTATCAGCTCTTTCGCAACATGAAATGCTTTGAGTTCAGCTGGAAGTACCTGATTCCAACGAAAATTTCGAAATAAGGCTGATACTAACAGAATTTAGTAATATTGCATAATCTTCGAATTTATGAGGAATTACATCATTCAGCATTACAAGAGCGAATGCTCTTCCATCGTAATCGAATAAAATACAGAGGAAAGGTACATATCAATGCCTCCTTTTTACTTGGAAATGTGGTTGGAAACACAATTTCGGCAATCAGCTAAGTTACTGAGCAGTGATAGAGATTTGGGCGACCTTTGGTTTGTCGCATTATATAAAACACATCATGCTTTTTTATTGTATTTATAATGGTGTTATCAATATTTTTCGCCATGGCAAATCCAAATAATTTCCACGATCGAGCCAAGAAGGCAGGAAAGTCTTAATGAACGCAGAGTGTTTTTGATCATTGAANCAAGTGTTCTTTTGGGTAAATTAGAAGTGCGTGGTTGATGAGTCATAGGGTTTTATCAGCTCTTTCGCAACATGAAATGCTTTGAGTTCAGTTGAAAGTACCTGATTCCAACGAAAATTTCGAAATAAGGCTGATACTAACAGAATTTAGTAATATTGCATAATCTTCGAATTTCTGAGGAATTACATCATTCAGCATTAAAAGAGTCAATGGACTTCCATCGTAATCGAATAAAATACAGAGGAAAGGTACATATCAATGCCTCCTTTTTACTTGAAAATGTGGTTGGAAACACAATTTCGACAATCAACTTATTTACTGGGGGGTGATAGAGATTTGGGCACCTTTGGTTTGTCGCATTATATAAAACACATCATGCTTTTTTATTGTATTTGTAATGGTATTATCAATATTCTCGGCCATGGCAAATCCAAATAATTTCCACGATCGAGCCAARAAGGCAGGAAAGTCTTAATGAACGCAGAGTGTTTTTGATCATTGAAATAAACTAATAATATAATAATGCTGAGGTACTCGAACGAACTCTAACTACCCTTACTTATCTGTGTAATGTACTATTTTAATCACATTTTATATCCTTGTATTTTTATTACATTTAAAAGTTTTTTTTTTAAACTATTACACTTTGAGGAAAAGGTCAGAAGCTCTACTCAGAACATACCATCATACCATTACTTAAGAAATCCTCAACTTTCTTTATTCATTCATTATTATGAATCCAGTTCATCGGGAACTAACAAAGATGTACAAAAAAAATCTTTTTTTTTTTTTGTGCGAACATGCTAATAAAATTCATATCCACCTCGATGCCTACGGATCAATAGATAAATCAAAACGGGACGACCTTAGATTCTTTGTAGCAGCAATGCTCCACTTTAGCCACTACACTGTTACCATATAGATTACATTTTATCATATATAGGACCTACGTGATGTTAAAATGGAATCAGGCACTCAAATTTAGTGAAAATGGGCTCTGTTTTGATTTTTGTTATGCAGATAATTCTATCCCATTTATAATTTGAACAAAATGTCGACCAAATGACCAACACGGCGCTGTTTATATATCTCCAACCCTTTGTGCCAATTTTGGATGACCCGGTGCAGCTGAATCTTGTTTTCGAGCGTTGATGGTTTATAGGCGTAAACCTTTGATTCAACAATAGTCTAAAGCCGTTGATCATACTATCTTGTCTTATTGTTGTTTTCTTGTTTGAAAAACTCCGTCAACACTATACTATAACGCTCGCTGTTGATGATAACGACATTTCGTGCCTCATTTCGAAATAAATAAGGCTCGATGATACCGCCATATCACAATCTGCACCAAACGGTCTATTTCTGGGTATGAAATTGGGTTTCCTTATTCCTGTGATGATTTTACTCATCCCAATAGCCAAAGCTTCATTTGTGGACGAAGCCATTAAGACAGAATTGGGCTTCACCTTAGAAGAGAGTTTCTGAGAAATTTGCACGAATGGTGCACATGAAGCATGACATGAAAAAATTGCTACTTACTGAAAAAAACTGACAAAATTTGGAAGAAATCCGTAAATAAACATGGCAGCCACGAGTAGTCCTTCTGATAGACGTTTTTCGTTTAAATACTATACGTATGAGTATAAAAATAGGAGAATCAGTTTTTTAGGCGGTGGTTAGCTTTACTATTTTCTAAAATGAACTCAAACGAGATGTATTATACGGGATATTTGTTAGCCTGATTGGATAATGGTACTTAGGTATATGCTAAAATAAATACCAGAGAACTTCTAAGGATATCAAACATGAAGAAGTAGTAGCGAGTGCGAGATAAGGATCGAACCCGTATTGGAATCAGTTTTCATTCATAACGTATTTATTCTCCTGACTATTTAAAAGAGTGGAATACATTTTTTTTGTTTGATAACCAGATCTTAAATTTACTTATTGAAACATTATAATATTTTTGTGGTTGTATTAGTGAAATTAATACGTACTTTTTGTTGCTACACAATATTGATTTTATATGATAGTGTTTGCCGAATTAAGGGCAAAACATTACCTAAATTAGTCATCCGCTGACAACTTGCAGTGTCCTTGTTCCAGTTTTGTTATTTGCAGCTGCATTTGGCGCC
>NW_017537113.1:80194-81460 GCF_001853355.1 Bactrocera latifrons | reverse complement strand
AATTTTAAAATTATAAGCAAAGTCCTACTCTGCTCAGAGTATATTTGTTTTTAAAAGATTGAAGTACAAGGGAAAAATGTTACTTCAAAAGTATGACAGCTTTTATTATCTTTGCTTTGACAGTTGGAGTATTTTCTTTGATACAAATAGAATAATATTTAGACATCTTTTCAAACGAAATATTCCAACTCCTCTCTTTTGGTTCTCTTCCTTGGTATTCTGGTTGCGTTGTTGTGATCGAAGTGAAACCGATATTTCTAACAACTGACATAACTAGATTGGCTATCATAGCAACATATTTTATTTAAGTTATATTCCTCAATATAAAGATTTTTTCAATGTAAAACCACCGTGTTGTAATATAAAACCACAAATCTAATTGCGACAACTAAATAAAATTTATAAATATTTATCTAGTTTTTACACTTTGTGGACTCAAACAGACTAATCAACTTTCTTTTGATTATTTTGGGAAAAATATAAATAATGAATATATCTTAGTCGGGTTCAAAAATATTTCAATATGTTCAAATTAATTTCGGGAAATGTAAGTAAGAGTGCCTTCGAAATCATTCGTCCAGCCTGCATTTTTATTTATTTGCATTTAGTATGTGCTCACCATTATCCTCCTTCTCCTGTTCTCCAAATCGTCGAATATTGCGTTCGCAATCTGTAATGCTTGCTCTATTTCTAATTTTTATTGCGCATCACAAACGCAGTTCCAAGTATGCGTCAATGGCTTACCAACAGGAACGGCGTTGAGTTACCCGGACGGATATATCTGTTCGATAACTGTTGCAAACATCTGTGTACCGAGTGCTTCCCAGCCCTTCCCTGCCCTGGTGTTCGCACTTTCGCCCTCTGTCTGGGCACAAAAGCCATTAGTAAAATAGGTGGCAACTGTGCGCCTTATCTTGTGTGTCGACTATCCATCCATATGCGGCGATGAAACCATGGCATGTATATATGCTTATATATGAGATAGTGTTATAATGATTTAACTAGCGATTAATTCCACAGGTTGCACCCACTTGACAGTCCTACTACGACGACTACTTCAGGTTCGGTAATTGTGACCAATCGAGTTTCATTTTACCAAACTATACAACAAATGGTCGTTTTCCAGTGAGAAATGAACTTAAAATAACCCTTTTGCTACATATTGCGTGTATTCTCTCTTAGATATGTCTACTGTTTTATAAATGGCAACGTTTGGAGTGGCGCGATCTACGACTGTCCAAGTGCTACTTATTTTGATACTTTCTC
>NW_017537113.1:78042-79204 GCF_001853355.1 Bactrocera latifrons | reverse complement strand
ATATATAGAGGGTTCGTGGTGTGCCGATTGTAAAATAGCACACTTTTCGCAGGACTACTCTTTACGCTGAGCGTATTTCACCACAGTTTAACATCGAAATTATCTCAATGTCAACTGACGAACATAATGCTAATTAAATGTTACGGAATGTACGCTAACAGATTCGTTTACTTACAATACGTGTTGGCGCAACGAAGTAGTTTAGACTACCAACGTATATTTTATATATTACTATTTAGTGCAACCTCGAATTGTTCCATTCCATGCATCTATTTACAGTTTACGATATACTTTCAATTTCTACTCAGTTCAGTTGTTTGTACGCAGCCCATAAGAAAACTTGAATTAAAAGGCTCAATAATATAAAACTCCAAACTCCTCGTTTCATTTAAACAATACGCAAAGGAATCAATATTTATAGATATTCTGTTCAAATGTAGAATAGTGAAAACTAAAGATTTTGCAAACAAAGAATAAGAAAGAAAACATAAGGGAGACAAAACAGAGATTTCAATAAAAACACAAAAGCCATCAACAAATTTGTAAATGGATCAATTTCACATTAAGTGGAAGCGCTTCCAACCGTCTAGAATGTGAACCACCAACATCAGCGAAAATACAACCACTCACATTTTACTCCCTACCAAAGAGGACACTGCATGTTTTAAAAACGCTGAAATTGGTGTACACAACTTTATTGCCAAAACATAAGGATAAACCAAGAGGACTTGTACAAGTTAGCAACATTAAAGTTAACTGCGGTAAGCAGAATAATGCTGGATAAGCAATTAACCAACAACATCCGGCACGGGCAGTATAAACTACAGCCAGGCTAACCACCAATAATGCAACCATTGCAACAATTGCAATCAACATCCGGCACMCGCGGAGTAACGTGACACATCAATAGTGCTAACATAAGTAACTTTTAAGTTATAAATAATTGATAATAAAAATTGTAATTTTAGTCTAAGCAGAACTTTTGGCAATAAAGGTCATGTTTGACCAAAAATAGAAATTTTTTTAGCCGTTTTAATTTAACCGGCAATAATTTACAGCAGACGTTTTAATCAAAAGCATAAAAGTTTAGGAAAATTATAAAAGTCAGTGAAATTAAATAAACAAAAATAATCAAATACCATGGTGTACCAACAGTACAAGA
>NW_017537113.1:70136-77464 GCF_001853355.1 Bactrocera latifrons | reverse complement strand
GTAACCATCACCTCGTTCTTCAGTAGTGCGAAGTATTTACTATCCACAATCAACAACAGTGAACTCCAAAAATAAAAATAAGGATAATTGTTCATCTAACTATACAAGGGGAAGCAAAGGACMCTATAATAATCATCCCTCAACCAGACAACTGGCAGCTCATCAAAAAAATACTGAAGCTGTGGCTAGGCGTGGATCTGAACCAGATCTACAAAAGGATCGGTAATCTTAGGAATAAATGGATGACACGAGTTCCAATRTTTAAAATTTCAGTGTTCATAGTTGTCAACCCTTGGAGTTTGACAAATGCAACTTATACCACAAAATTTTCCAGCAAGTATTCATAAGYACGCCACTGCCAAGCTAAAATTTCATAAAAGTAAGCGAATACTATTCGCACRAATTTCAAAAATTTGTGAGGAAGCAGATAGGCTCATTATTACCGGAATTTTGAAATCAGTTAAATTCAGTAATTGGGCGTCACCAATTGTCTTAAGACCAAAACCAGATGGGTCGATTAGAATATGCCGTGATTTTAAAATACTAATTAATTCACAATTACATATTGAGTAATGTCCCTTGCCAACACGAGACTCATTATTACATACATGTAGGAGAATTTCCGACAACACGATCCGAACAGATCTAATGAATGCAATTCTGAAAAAGCATAACGCTTACTGATGACAAACGATAACGTACAGTTGCAAATCGTATCTAATAAAGGAAAACGTATCGTTATACCAATTAAAAAAGTGTTTCATTTAATATTATATAAGAAAAGAGTTCCTACAAATTTGCGGACTCATCAGAAACGAACTTTGARAATTGAAAAATTTTGAGCATTAAAAGACAATTTTAATAAAACGATTGCAAATAATATAAATTTAACAGTAATGTAAAAAACTTGTGATTCGGTGCGTATGAGTGTAGGCAATAGAGAAAACTTTTAAACTCTAAAAATTGAAATAATAAAGTGTATTGAAGACGTTGTGTACAAAGAAACAGTWAAAAAATGTAAATTTGGAAAAATAACAAAGAGTATTAATGAAAAATAATATATAAATGTAGGAGACGGACAAGGACGGACGACTCGAAGCGGACAGACATATTTATATATAAATATATTATTATTTACTTACATTTCTAACTAAACAACTATTACTTACATTTTTAACTTGAACTACATAAATACGAAAGAATGCAACCATSCTATGGCAGCCGTAGTCAATCCCAACTTGACGAATATGCAAGACGCGTACCCGACAACGGATAAACTGGACAGTTGCTTTTTGAATGTGAATGAAGATACAACTGAATCAATATATACTTGCTTACAACAAATTTTCCAGTGTCTACTTATTTCCTACATAAATGTTGAAGTATACCCGTTGATATGWACTTATTGTTTCGTGTTACGGATTGCCAATTGCACACTCTAGCCAAACTCTAGTCACACTATTATTATAAAATTGCCAATACATTGACCACACTTTGGTCACACTGTTATACAGTTACAACGCTCTAGCCACGCTATAAACGGAAAATGTGACAACTCATGCYAATTTTCAAGTCAATTGGAACACATCATTTTTTTCAAGTGCAAATCAAAAAAAGTCTTTCTAAATGAGATAAGCCGCCCCCCCTAATGCCACTACACCAATACACTAGACACACAGAATCCAAATTCCACAGGACCCACACATCAACACCACCCACACGCGAGATCATATCCACACACGCAAACACACGCCACACTCGTAAAAAGGGTCATCGTCTTAGGCTTGGGCGCAGTCTCGTTTTGATTTGCAAACGAAGCCGACGCATCGCCGCTGTGATCCTCGCGCCTTTTCAATCATCCGCACATATTTTGCAGTTTCGGAAATATTGCTTAAAATCTTATTCAAAACAATTTAATAGCTCGAATTTGTGAACAAATTAAAAAATCTTATTAAAGATTGAAAGTATTATAACGTAATCGAGTGGCATCATTTAAAAGAAAAGTGAAAGCAGTAAGTGTCTAAAAACAAAGGTGAAAAGAGTCGAAAATGCGCAAATGCTCTAAACAAAGTCTATTTTTCCATCTCTATTAGCTCATCTCGTGCATTTTGTAAATCAATCGTTTTAAAGAAACAATAAAATGAATTGTATTAAAAACAAACGCTGTGTATAAAGTGGGGGCTGATTTACAGTCCTCATCGTAATAAACGTGGGGTGCAACACCCCAAACCGGTGCACTCAATATTAAACACTTCGGGAACATAAGASTTGGATTGCGCTACCGTCGGGTACAGAAGTGCTTTTATATTAAGTATTTAATAATTCTCTATTTGAAAACGTATTTACTTATAATTTATAATGAAAAAGTAARTACAGGCTTCGCCTCACGTTTATGCTAATGCCATGGGTTTAATTGTATTAGAGCGCGAGTTACATTCCCTTAGAGTATGGACACGTAGTAATTAGACGGTGTCCAAAAGAAACCAAGGGGTGTAAAAGTTTAATAACTTTCTCGTTTATTCATTTTTTTTTATTTTTTCTTTCAGATTATATAGACAACACTTGGATAATTTATAATGGAGAGGTACACAACTGAACAGGGAACCAGAACAATAGAATTTTATTATTTAAACCAGAGATCAATTATTTTAACACAAAGAGCATATCGTCGACATTTTAACGTCAGAATTTCGCTCTCTGAAGCAATGATTCGTTGCTCAGTTGATCGTCATCACTAACATGGCAGCGTAACAGATTTGCTTCGAACCGRTAGACCACGTTTAAGTCGCACTGCGGAAAATATTGAACGAGTACAGCAAAGTGTTAACGAAGCACCAGAAACATCTGCCAGAAGGCGTTCTGCTAAGCTAGGAATGTCTCGTACGTCACTATGGCGCATTTTTAAAAAAATWTWTACAGTTATACCCATATAAGGTGCAAATGATGCAAGAATTAAAACCCGCAGATCATCGGCAACGTCTAAATTTTGCAGTTAAATTTCAAGAGTTGCCCAGAAATGAAATCAACTTTATTAAAAATTTTATTATGAGTGATGAAGCTCATTTTCATTTGAATGGCTTTGTTAATAAGTAGAACTGTAGGTTCTGGGGTTCTCAAAATCCAAGATCCTGGGCATCCTTGCCACACTCATATGTGGCTTCATTCTATACCGTATTTCAGGCAGGAAACTAAGCCCGCCCAACACCAGGGGCTCAGACGCTAGAGGTATTTCGCGACCCCGAATCCGAGGAACTCGACATATTAAGCTCGATAGACAAAACAGCGCTGGCCAAGAAAAACAAATTCATGATCGATCGAAGGCCACTAACAATAAAACATGCAGTGGCAAGGAACGTTCTGGCTCCTGGAAGTGCAGCGTCTAATGCTCAGTTCCACTCATCGTATCTAAGTCAATTCGTCGATGAGTTGTTGAGCCTACACAATGAGTACTATGACGCAGATCCAAGGCCATCCCCTTGTTCATGGGCTCCGTTTCAATCTTTCTACAAGAGGGCCACCCAAGCATGCCCTCATATTCGAGAGGCATATACAACCATAGGCTTGTTGGAATCGAAGTTCCTATCACTAACAAGAACACCAAGCTCGGCTAGCTTCATATCCCAGTCGATAAGCGAAGGGCCCACACTCACAAACGTGTCTTCTGAACCAGACTCAGCAGGATATGACGGCGCCTCGTACACTATGCCTGTACGTAGCGCGGACGTGTCCTCAAACCCAACTGCCTATGAAACCGACTTCTCCACCTGTCAAGCCGCGATGTTGCTTCAATTTAAAGCAAGGTTATCCGACACCACACAAATTGGCACCTTGGGGTCCCTCGTACGCGGAACAAAAATATCCGTGACGGCGCGGCAACCCTGAGCTTGCCCAAAGGGTGTCTCATCAACGGAGGAGCAGTGTTGGAGGTAGCCGCCCAATGAGACTGGCCTGTATGGCCGCAAGCTTAGACAATTCATCAACGCCAATTACTCCCCATCAGGTGTACAGTATGGTGTGGGATCATATCTGAAAATGTCATTGGGCCTTACTTCTTCGAGAATGAAGATGGAAGTGCTGTAGCCGTAAATGGAGAGCGGTATCGGTTTATGATAGAAAATTTTTTACGTCCTGCTCTTGAAAACAGACCTGGTATGTGGTTTCAGCAGGACGGAGCTACTGCCCATGCTACCCGAGACACAATGGCACTTTTAAGTCAAATTTTCAAACTGATAACATACGCATGAACTTATAGACGAACATAATGAGCTGATAAACAAATGTAATTGGACACTCAGACAATAACATACGATCAGCCACTAAAGCGATAGCACATCTGTATACATACTCAAATACTTACGCGATAGAATTTGACACTCTTTGAAAATTGACCCTTTCTAACTTCAAAGAAATCCGAACCAAAATTAATTGGACACTTCCTAAAAGTCAAATTACAAATATTTCATTTGATGCTCACCGACGATCAGATTATCAGCTAAGTATAAAAGACAASACGTGGCAATAAATCAGTCAGTCAGTTCAGTTCAACTCTACTACTTCATTTGTGCAATAAGCAGATCGATTCCCTAAGGACTAAAGCCCGGAATGTATCAGAAGAAGAATTAAGGACAGCAAGGACAACGACCAAAGCCAGGAGTCCAATCTAAGTATCCTTTTCATAAAAAAGCTCATTCAAGATTTCCTTTTGCAGCTCTTAGCTAATAAAAATCCACGATTATAATAAAAGAAAAGAAAGAACATCTAGTCTTTTATTTCAAATAAGGAAAATAGAAAAAAGATAGGTTATTTCAACGCAAAACCTATTATTATATGCATATAGTAAATGCTTAATATCGTACTAGCATAATAATATCGTAATAACATATAGGTTCCAAAGTCAGCTAAGTTGAGTTGAGAGTGAGCGTATCCCTGTTATGTGAACGTCAACTCAACTATAARGATACATCCAAAGAATGTCCATACAGTTAATATTAATATTAGAATTAAGCGCACTAACAAATAATGCTAGTACAGCCAGCTCTATGCTTAGGAGTAAGAAAGCTAACAAGGAATGTCAATTAGGTCAGTCTTAAGATTCAGTTTAATAAAGGCGGTTSTGAAAAAAGAAGGCCGAAGCTCTTTTTTTTTATTCTAAAACCATAACTCGCGTGTCCGATCATCGGTCACACAGCTGTGCACACTCACCGACACGATGTGGTGTTGGGTGTGTTATAGAGATCTTCACGCGATAGTTTTGTATAAATACCGGTGTATATGAGAATTCATATTTCATTCGATGTATAATTCGCAGTGTTCATACAATTATTCAAATAGCGCGGAAAGTGAATACCAGAATGATGAAGTATTTGGCCAAGAAAAATTTAATAAAGAAAGTTAAAGTTATTCCTGCTCCTCGGAAGAGTATGACGAACCATCTTGTAAGCGACGACGACGATATTCATTCGGAAGAGGAAACTGCGGTAGTGGAAACTGCACAGGAAGCACAAGAAATTCCAATAGTGACAGTGAGTGAAAAATTTGTAATAAATAAAATTTAATCTTTTCAATTTAGATACCCGAAACTCAGGACATAATGAAGGAAACACAGATGTTTCACGATTGCAACGAAGAACAACCGGAAACAAGTTAACAAGCACAAGCTCGAACCAAAACTTCACACAGTGAAGCTGCTACGGGAGAAGAAAATCCTCTTACACAAAATAGTCAAAGTATTGAAGGAAGTAGAACGACGTTGTGTGAAAGACCGCAATTTACCATGGAAAAGGACAGTTATCACGATGCAGCAAGGAATATTGAATGTGTTAAAAGTCCTGAAACAGCAGCAGATAGAATTCGCGAAGTGTTCATACGAGGACTTTCTTCAATATCTACAAAAAGACGAATTATACACGACATTTACAAAAAAGAATATATTTCCCAAACTAGTGGACTTAATTATGGAAGTTTATTTAAACGGCATCTAGGAGCCGTCTTGCTCATCTGCGATCATGACGACCACTTCCACGTCGTCCACGATTGCACCTACCACAATTATTACATATCTACAGCTTGCCGTTATTGAAGGAGTCAAGTGATTGTTGCAATACGAACGCATATTTTCTAGACGAATTATTGCCAGTATTGACTCCACCAATAGACTGACCCAATGATCGATCTGTTACTTGTACATTGCCGGGGGAAACTGGGTACCAAGTAATAAAATTSGATGTATACAATTTCTCCAAGATTGCAAACATGGAGAAAAAAAAAATTGATGGAAGGAGGCAGAGATCCGCTCAACTTTCTTGACGACGAGTCCTCTGGACAAGGAATACATTTTAATCCAGAAACTTCGTAAGGAAGTAGCAACAACARTAACGACYCATCYCGAAGWAAAGWAGGGGGAAAAGCAGAAGGGATTCGTCGCTTTCTCAAAAAATACCCCGTTTCGCCAATAAATCATATTTTTAATTTGAATATTTGGTTAACTTCCAAATGGCGATTTTTTAATCGAAAAACATTCATGCACGTTTTTGTAATGATTTATCAGAGAAAGAGTTATATACTCAATTTATGTCGGTTGATCCACAAAATTTGATTTTTAATTCGCCATCTATAGATTAATGTAAATATTACATGAATATTGAAGATAGTTTGAATGGCTTTGAAAAATTAATTAATTTTCAATTTTATCATTGTAATGTTAAAATTAAAGATTTTTTTTATGAATTTATTACACGTTATTAATAAGAAAATACCAAAAAAAAAAAAAACTACTATTTTTGTATTATCACCACCAAATGCGGGTAAAAATTTATTTTTTGACGCAATTATATATTATTGTATAAATTACGGTGAAATGGGAAATTTTAATAGATATTGTACATTTCCATTAATGGAATGTGTAGATAAGAGAATTATATTATGGAATGAACCAATGATGGAACCTGCAGCATCAGAAACTTTATACAGGTGATACATGTAATGCTAAAGTTAAGTATCAAGCGGATGCAGTAATTATGAGAACACCTGTAATTGTACTAAGTAATAATGATATATTTCCAAAAAATGAAACAATTCGCTCACGAATATTTCAATATAATTGGAGACCTGCTGCATTCCTAGAACATATAAATTTAAAACCGAACCCAATATGTATTTATCACTTATTTAATAAATATATTAAAAATTATATTATTATTTTTTTCTTAATGGAATTGAGCTTATCTATTAACTTAAATTGTATTTCTTCTAACTCTTCACGCATGTCACTAATATTACCAGTTCTTGCATCTGTATTTGCGCATAATGTTTCGCCTGTTCTGTATTTA
>NW_017537113.1:67520-68071 GCF_001853355.1 Bactrocera latifrons | reverse complement strand
CACTCGGACACATGAGATATTTGAAAAGTCATGGATCTATTACAACAATAGGGGTGATTTAATGACAATTGATTCCGCTGGGAATTTAGTGAACAAGTTTCTAATGGAAAGGGTGGCTGATGAGATTGGCTACAAAACAAAACAAAAAAAAAAAAAAATAATAAAATTAAATAACTTTTTTTCTATTTAATGAATCTGGTTATTTTTTTATTTTTTATTTTGCAGATTGACTTTAACATTTAACAAAAATGGATAACTGGGACACTGAAACAAGAATTTGGATTGTCCGCCGCTTTCACGCACTGGAGTCCCTAGTTTCGCTTCAAAGAGAGTACAGGCGCACGTTTGGCGGCAATCCTCCGATCAGATGGACCATAAGGAGACTTGTAAACAATTTTGCCGAGCATGGGACAGTCAACAGAAGACCTTACYATCGAAATCCTTCAGTTCGAACGGAGGAAACAATTGCTGCTGCCATATAAAACAATCCACGTGTTTCGACAAGAAGCTTATCTGCTCAAATGGATGTAAGCAGACAGTCATTACAGTCA
>NW_017537113.1:50899-67390 GCF_001853355.1 Bactrocera latifrons | reverse complement strand
TTCCAGCACGCCGCCACTGCAAAGGGATTTCAATAAGCCTTAACGGCAGTGCTTTTGGAAAAATTCCACAATCTTATATTTAGGTTCAAAGTCGATTTTCTTGTAACTTGTATATAAGTTGGCAATAGTTAGCTGAGTCAATCTCTCAGCACCGCTAAAACTGCAAACTATGCAGTCTAGAGTTAGATGAAGTATTTATTGTATGACCGTCAACTGCAGCTTGACTCGCTGCATAAGTTTTTAACCGTGTGACTGTCAGGAGCAATTCAATACCATCTATCACGATCATAAGAGTCAGCTAAAATTAGTGCAACAACGACGGTATAAAGAATAGGCTGCGATATATAATTGGCTCATCAAATATAATTGGCGCAGTCGATAAACACGTACAGGTTTTGTAAAGCTTCAAAAGATAATTTTGGAAAAAGTAAAAAAAAAAAAAAATTCACTGATACTTGATTATTCAAAGACAGTCGATATTTAAATACACTCATTTTAAAATATTCAAGAAAAACAAGTAAACATTACAAAAAATAGGATAACTAGTAGAGATAAAGAACATAATGCAAATGCATACAAACATGTTTTGGTCCTTCTGTTTGACTGTAATGATAACCCAGACATTATCGGGTAAACCACACAATCATGTTTGTTTGCATTCAATAGAAAATAAGATTATAAGATAAGATATATAAGAAAAAAAAAGAAATAGATTAAGAAAATTGTAATCACTTCAGTAGTATAAGCAGAACATAATTTGAAAAAGATACAGAATAAAATATAATGTCACAGAAGTAACATCGTCGGCATTTTTATTTATTCCTCCGCTCGAACAACGCTTCAGATTTAGCTATTGGCGCGACTCTTGAACAACAAACAGACAGCATTTGGAGACCTCTCGGTTTCTTCTCGCGGAAGCTAACCGCAACTGAAGAAAACTACAGTGCTTACGATCGTGAGTTGCTAGCAATTTATGAAACAGTGAAGCATTTTCGTCATATACTGGAAGCACATCAATATGTGATCAAAACAGATCATAAGCCACTTATATTTGCTTTTGCCAGACAAAGTATCTCCGAGGCAGTTAAAGCACCTCAGCTATATATCACAATTTTCAACGGCGATCGTACACTTAGCTGGCTCCGAAAATATGGTTGCCGATGTTGCCGATGCTGTTTTATCGACCGATCACAACTTGAAGCAGCACAGGAACGTGACAAAGAGTTGGAGGAGCTTCTGAAATCACAGCAGTCTTTAAGGCTTCGCTTGGTGCAATCCGAAGACAAAACTTCAATGTACTGTGATCTCTCAACCGGGCATCTTTGCCTTTATATACCCAAGGAATTACGTTATCAAGCTTTTGCCTCAGTTCACAGTTCGTCCCAATCCAGTGGGCGCGCTACATTGCAACAAATTCGTTCTAAATATATTTGGCCAGCGATGAAAAAAGATGTTAGTTCATGGGTCAGGAGTTGTTTACCGTGCCAACGGGCTTAAATCCACAAAAATAATCACTTGCCACCGATTAAAATTGACATACCAGACAGTCGTTTTGAACATGTACATCTTGATCTGGTTGTAATGCCCTTAGTGAAATTATACCGCTATTGCCTCACAATGACAGATAGATTTTCTCGTTGGCCCGAAGCGATTCCTTTGAAGGACATAACCGCAAGCACAGTGGCAACTAAATTTTGGACACATTGGATTGGTCGTTTTGGCTGCCCTAGAACAATCATCACCGATCAAGGTACGAAATTCGAGTCTGCCTTGTTCCAGTCATTGGCAAGATTGGTACCACTCCGTACCATCCAGGATCCAACGGCATGAAAGAGCGTTTGCACAGATCCTTCACGGCCGCACTCATGTGCCACAGTGATAAATCGTGGGTGGACTTGCTTCCTACAGTCTTGTTGGGATTAAGGACTTTCTTTAGAGAGGACGTTAAAGCATCGGCTGCAGAGTTTTTGTACGGCACAACTCTTCGTCTTCCGCAGGAATTTCTCACAGAAGAAGAAATGCAGCTTAAGCCGGCATTCGTAACCGAAGATAACAGCACTCCTCCTAATCCTGCTGTACCACAAAGGACTTATTGTAGTATCTTGCCTTTCCCTAAGGGATTCATTGGAAAGGGAGTGGCTGTGGCAGCACTGCGCCGTGTTATGCGCCATCTACCGCTAAATATCATGTAACCTTTTATAATTGAATTGTCATTTTGTAACACTTACATACTTGTTTGATATTGAATAAAGCACCACGCGTAATGTGCCAAACTACTAACACTTATTTCAATTAATATTTTATCTTTCTATTTCGGCGCAATAAAAAGAATATTACAAACATGAATTTGCAAATATTTAATATATAAATAAAACATATATTATGGAAGCGGCGAACAAGATCCTCTCATAACATATAATTGGCGCAGTCGATAAACACGCACAGTTTTTATAAAGCTTCAAAGTGTAATTTTGGAAGGAGTTAAGAAAAAAATATCATAGACACTTGATTATTCAAAGACAGTCGATATTTAAATACACTAATTTTAAAATAATCAATTAAAAAGAGTGAAGTATAGGAAGACTATTCTTCCGAGAGCAGTCATATACTGGAGGTGAAAGAAGATCCCTTAGAGGAGCTAAAAAGAAGAATTATTAATAGGAGTACGAGTATCCACTAAAAGTCCAAATAGCAACAGGAAGAACACCAAGTCGTGTACAATCGACAAAGTTGACTTTCGAAATTAAATTCGATCCACTGGAGTATTTCAATAAAGTGGGTGAGTATACTGGTGACAAAAGTTCAGAACTTCAATAAGGTAGAAATCTTTATAAATAATTTTTATTTTTAACTTGATGTTGAAAAAATTCATAATTTTACAATTTAGGGCTAAAATAATATGAAAGGCGCACACAGCTTTATTAAGGTGCAGCATTGAAAATGCAGATTGGCAAGCCATAAAGAAAATATTGAAAATTTCGAAGAGAAACATTTTTATAACTGAGGGAATGCGTAGAAAAAATGCAACATAAAACAATTACGCAAACTTATTACGAACTTTCAAATATATATACTAGCGAGGTTAAATAACAAATAGCACTTGTCAGTAGAAAAAACAGGATAGAGCACCAGAAGCGAATGAAGAAGTAATATTAAATTTGTAAAGAGAGATAATACCGAAAATACTAGCGAGAAAAATTAGGACATTATTTGAAGCGTATTGGAATTTAGAAGAAAATAACTGGACAAAATATGAGAGGAGATGTCAGAACCCCAATAGCAACAAACACAATTTAGAAAGTACTCAAGACAAACGAGAATACAGGACGTTGAACCAATGATGATCTAAGATAGCTAATTTAATATTAGAAAATTTCCCGACGCTTGCCTCAACAGAAGATTACCGATAACAAATGTAACAATGGCAGGAAGAGAAGTTAGACTATTGATAGATACAGGTGCCGAAATATCAGAAATAAACACAAATATATTTCCAAAAGTATTAGAACATAAATTAGTATATCCTAGGTATGATATTACTAGTAGGGAAAAAGGTGACGCTGAAATAAGAATTTTAATATTTTTGCCGAAAGAAATCTACGATAAATTCGAATCAACAATTTATTTCTTTGTACTGCCAGTTTTCGAAAATCAACCATACGACGGTGTTATAAGGAAATCTATTTTAGTGCAATTAAACATGAAGTTATCGTACAAAACTAAAAATCGATTAGTTCCATATATGGAGGCAGTTGGTAGTCTGTTGTATGCAGCACAAAATACCCGATCTGATATCACTTTTGCAGTCAATTTGCTGAGTCGTTTTCCATAAAAGCCCAACGAAGCTCATTGGCTCGTTATACGATATTTGACGGGTACAGTCAACAAACTGTTTATACTGTTCTTATGTATATTATATTCAAAACAGTCAGTCGTCATTTTACATTGACACTGCGTGTATGCAACTCTGCTCAACAGTATTTAGTAAATTTAGGGAAAATGAGAAAATAAAGTGATAATGATTATGAAAGAAAACGCTAAACTTTGCGAATATAAGTTAACATATCACAGTAGCCTGCAACAACAGGTGCAGGTGCGAGGCTCAGCAGCAAACGACACCAACAGTGCCAAACTGTGGGAATTGCCGAATCAGCACTATGGGATCATGCGGCAATCCACGTGAGGTGATGGCAAGTAGAGTAGCGATAGGTGCTAGGTATTTAGGTGTAGCACCGAAAACTAAGAAACCGGAAGGAAGGAAATTACCGCAGCAAGCATGAACTTATAAAAACAGTCAACGACCTGCCAATATTTACGGGGACGGGTGATATTACGATAAACTCGTTCTCCTGCAGCATCGAGTACCGGCTATCTACAACGAGCGACATAGAGCAACAGAAAGAAGTGACACGATCAGCCCACTACAGGATCATCCAGGGAGAGGCAAAGAATACAATTATCAGTATACCTCAACCGGACAACCGGCAGCTTATAAAGGAAACCCTAAAACTAAGGTATCGACCCGAGGTAGAGCCGCCTTTTTTACAAARGGATTGGAAACCTTAAGGTAAATAGGTATTATATATAAGTCGGAYGAACTGASAGTATACTATAGGGGTGACAGTTATATTGACTCGAGTAACATAGAGAGCTCACTGGCAAATACTACAAAAGAAATGACTCAAGGAGTCCTGTCAGATAAAATTTATAAAGAAGGAAATCTTAAAAACATAATGAGAATAATAAGAAGGTAGAAGATTTGAAGATATCAATATTAAGCCGGAATATATGAAATTTGAAGTTAAGGGAAATAGCTCCATAGAAAAACATAATATGCATTCTGATCGGGGACAAAGATATAATGCAAATGATCGAAATAAGGATAATCAGGGTTCTTATAATCAGATATATGAAAACGATATTAGGCAAAATATTTCAGGCCAATATAAACAAAATAATAGCGGAAGATATAATAATAATCACAAACCATATTCAGGTAATTTCCAAAGACCACAAATAGTAGGAAATCTAAAAAATCAACCAAATCAACACAGCTACTACAGCCACTATATCCCCAGCAGTAGCAACAACAATTAACCCGATATTCCAGAGCTGATACTCACGCAAGTTACATGTACGAATGCCTATGTAAAAACACCCGACAATGCATTTGACAAATACGATGAACTGTTAAAGCAAATTGCCATAAAACACCATTTCCGGCTTTTGCAATTTGCTTAAACAAATAAAGTAATCAAAAATTAACTTAACAAGAAAAATTCATAAGTGAAAATTCCTAATAAAAGTATGCTTATTCAGCAATGGTATGTTAAAAATAAGTTAATATTATTAATAAACAAGTTGTAATTAGAATAAGCTTCATTTTAAGTAAATTTTATAAAATAAGGGTTCTTGATCGCCATCAACGTCACTTCGTTGTAATCCATGATTTTTTGACTTTTTTTAAAAACCCGCTCACCGCGACGCAACGTATAATTGGAGCAGTCGGTAATCCTTGGAAAAAATTATTACAAGGATAGTGATAAACGTAGCTATAAACCTAAACAAATCCTGCGACTCTATAGCCAACTCAGGAAGTTGACCAGACCCTCCAGGATATAACAAAAATAAAATAAAATACAATTTCGCAGTGAAAACGGCCGAAAATAAAAGGCGTTAACCCACCGAAAATAATCGAACAAAAAATATTCGGTAACAGAAAAATGGAACAAGACCTGATTCAGATACCCAACGTAGAGGTTATCGAGCAACTGAGTAGAAGAGAGCAGCAGTTGGAGCCACTTCGACAAGCGTATGTCGAACTCCAACATCGTCAAGCAACCAATGAAAATGAACTACAACGATTTATGAAAAACATTCAACATATACCCACATTCACGGGAAAAGGAGAAGTAACAATAAATTCATTTATGAGCAGCTTCGAATATCTGCTGTCAAATACGGGTATAAGAGATGAGGAAGTCAAAAAGGAAGCCACCAGGGCAATATATTATAGGACGATACAAGGGGAGGCAAAGGACGTTATAATAAATTTACCGCACCCGGACAACTGGACGGAAATCAAGGAAGCGCTGAAGTTAAGATATAAACCTGATCTGGAACCCCATGAAGTATACAGGAGAATATGCAGCATAGAGGCAAACACGGTGAGTAAGTTAGCACACTGAGAATAATGGATAGACTAGAACTAAGGAAAGTGCGCTCTTGTTTTAAAAAGCTCAAAATATTCTTAAATATAGTAAAATTTACTCAAAGTATGTAAAGTTCCTTTGGTTTGAGTAAGTCGTACCCTTCAATTTTAGGACGATTGTATTTAAAATAAAAAATCGATGTCTTATTTTAAGTTCATGGCATTTTCCTATATTTTAGTAAAACTGTACTGAAAGCAAGTCATTTTTAAACTTTATAAGTGAAATAAGTTCAACCTTACATGGTTTAAGGACAAGATTTATTTAAACTTTCAACAAGTAAAAATTTATTCAATTTAAGGATGACTCAACCTTATGCGAACCGACTATTTACTTAACTCAAACTTTGATATAAGGTCATACTTCCTTATTTTAAGTTCAAGCATACAAGTTAACGAAAGCCTTCGCATAGAAACCTTACCATAACTGTAAATAAAATTGAATCTTTGCATTTCGCAATTACACTTTAAAATCTTAATTAACGTTTTTGATTATTTAAGAATTCAATATGCTTTTTCCGTTTCCAATCCAATGATCCATTATAATCAAAACAATATCGCTCGCCCTCACAAGAAGGTATAACAATAACAATCGTAAAGAACACAGAACGCTTAACATTCTACTGGAATTTGCTGTCACAGCTAATATTGTAATTAACTCTTTGTTCTGGATTCAATCAAGCTGATGCKTACACTTCAGCTTTAGCTTTAACTCTAAGTGAATAAGTCAAAAATGTATATATATTAATAAATCAGAAATAAAGATTTGATTTGCATCTGGCAATCCACAGGAACCACACGTGTTCTTAATGTATATGTAAAACATATATTTTTTTAAAAATTCCCTCGTCGCGGGAATTAAATAGCGCCCAACGTGGGGCAAGAGTCAAAAAGTGCCTAGTATAGTAAAAATTATAAAATGTTGCGTTATCAAAAATTGTGAAGTTAAAATTATAAAAATTTAACACGAAGTGACAATCGCAGGATAACAGAAATAAGAAATTTTAAAATTGATTTAAAAACTAATAATTAAAATAATTAATTAAAAAGTAACTAATCAACAAAATACGAAACTTTAAAAAACGGAAAGAGTGACTTAAATTGCAAAAATAATCATCAGTGGAAGTGTTGTTGTAGTTGTTGTTGTTGTTGACAGCGAGAGAATACATCTGTAAGTTTAAATTGTAAGTATATTTAGAATATATATGTATTAGAAATGGGAAATAGTCCAAGTATTAAATATAAAAAACTGTCATCACGATACTAAGAAATGTCCTAAACTCAAAAACAAAAAAATAAAGACTGTAACTAATGGTTTGTACAACCAATAAATTACATAATTAAAAGCTACGATTCACCACCTTCGGGGGGACCCTCCAGAGATTTATAAAAAAATAAATAAAAAAAAATTTTAACAATAATTAAAGGCTCGACCAGCCATATAACAAAAATATATTGAAACCGCGATTCACCACCGCAAGGGGGACCCTCCGGTTTATAATAATGCTTAATTCTGCGTGGCTAAATGAGTAGCGACGTCGCATCACATTTACATCAATTCACCACACCGAATCAACCATTAACCTCATCACCCGAGAGAACACCACACATTAACACACATACATGCGCATGAGTTACATATATGTGGATCTCAATCCCTTTATATAGTTACTATTCATGTTAAATTTATTTATCTATATACAGAGATCCACAATGTTAATGTACTTAACATACATATAATACCCACTCTACTAAGAATGTTAATAAGATATCGTATGTTAAGCTAGGGTATAAATAATGATGTTACGTCAGACTAAGAGACAATTAAAAAGGAATTACTTAGCGGTTTGACGCTTCGTCATAAAACTTAAATAAATACTGTGAACTAAAAAAGTGGTTTTTTACTTTGGCGGATTTTACTAGCCTTAAAAATTAAAATATTACTCTAAACGTCGGGTTTCAACCGGGTTAGGGAAAAATATAACTCATGCACCCAAACGCGATGACATTCTACATTCTAATTAGAATAAAAGGAAAAGAGAAAGTATCTCGCGCATCCCTTTTTTCGTTATGACTTCGAGCAACCAACATCTTCGCTTTCCGCAGCAACACGGTTCCGATCCGCTTACCCGAGTTATGGTTATATCTAATACATATATATTTAACGTTTTTTAAAACCTACTGGTTCCAATATATATAATTGATCAGTTTATATTTATATAATATACATTTAACGTTATCAACTATACAATACTTCAGTTCAATTAAACCCATTTTATTACAATAAGTGTGAAGTGAATTTCGCAGAAGATAAAAGTTTATAACGATCTTTTGAAATTGGTGCATTTGCTTTTACCTAAAAGTGTGAGTGGCCTGAAAGCTGAGTTTACTGTACAATAAGCAAAAGTATGCATTGCAAAACATATATAACAAGTACTATATAATAAGTTTTTATGATTTGTAAGCAATAATTCATTGCAATATTAACTCCTATGATTATAATTATTAAAATGAAAGTTTAGTCTAATTCCAATATTCAAACCACCTGGCTTAATTCTTTAGGGTTAACTTGGTACTAGCTGTTCTTAAAACGCTTGAGCGCGAACGCCAAATAAAATTAGCGCAGTCGGTAGGATCCTTAAAAGGTGTTAAATTAAGGATTCAGTGAAAAGTACTGTGTTCGAGAGAAAAAAAAAAGAATAATCTTTTTTCCCCCGGAAATCGCTATATCTTAAATTTTATATAAATCCTAAAACTAATTCTGTGATTATTTAGCCAGCTCAGGAGTTGGCCAGACCTTTCAGAATGTAAATAGTTATGAAACAATAAACATAAAAATCCACACCACTGAAGGTGCAGTGAACATTAATTGTGAAACAAAATACAAAGGAAAACTTCAGAAGTGAAAACCACGTAAAAAATTTAAAAGGCGTTAATCCACCAGAATAAATTTTTAAAACAAATGGAGACAAATGGAAACCGGACAGACTCAAATGGCAGCGGTCAACTTAGTAGAGGATCTTGCCTCCAGAGAACAACTACTCGAACAGATGCAGTAAGCGTACCTCGAACTAAGAAGCCGGACCGAAGGAAATAACAGTTAACGACCTGCGATATTTACCGGGACGGGCGATATTACGATAAAATCGTTCTTATGCACCATTGAGTACCTGCTATCCACCACGAGCAACATAAAGCTACAGAAAGAAGTGACATGATCTACTACAGTCTACTACAGAAAAATCCAGGGAGAGGCAAATAATATAATTATTAATATAAATCAACCCTAAAACTGAGGTATCTACCGGATTTGGAGCCGCAGCTTCTTTACAAAAGGATTGGAAACCTTAAGGTAAATAGGTATTATATAKAAGTCGGAYGAACTGASAGTATACTATAGGGGTGACAGTTATATTGACTCGAGTAACATAGAGAGCTCACTGGTAAATACTACAAAAGAGATGACTCAAGGATTCCTGTCGGATAAAATTTATAAAGAAGGAAATCTTAATAGCATAATGAGAATAATAACAAGTAGAAGATTTGAAGGTATCAATATTAAGCCGGAATATGTGAAATTTAAAGTAACAGGAGGTAGCTCGATGGAAAATTATAATAATGGGCATCCTGATCGAGGACAAAGATATAATACAAATTATCGAAATAAACATAATCAAGGTTCGTATAATTAGATATATGAAAATGATATTAGGCAAAATATATAAGGCCAATATAAACAAAATAGTAGCGGAAGATTTAGTAATAATTAAAAACCAAATTCAGGTAATTTCCAAAGTCCACAAATGGTAGGAAACCCAAGACTAAATTTTGGTCAAAATCAACCAAATCAATATAGACAAAATTATGGTCATAATAATCAATTTATACAAAACCAATGCGAACCGATGTAAATATATAATATTCAATATAGTTCAAGGGGCCTACAATTGGCAGAACAACTTTATTCGCAGCAAGTTAAGAATCGTATAAACATTCTCATCAAAACTGCTGACAGCATTAACTGCACAAAACATAAATAAAAAACGTCTTTAATAGCTGTTACAAGAGATGATAGCTTTAAGCTTAGCAGTATTTAAAAATTAAGAATAAAACGGCAGAACGGTTTGGCATTCCACCAGAGAACACCGACTTTTATTAATTCAAGATCGTTTATGCTCGAGTATCCAAGACCAGGTAGGATTCTCACGAAATGAGATACCAGAAAAGAAGTTAATAATAGCATTTTTTTTAATGGACCAGGCTCGGAATCCTTACCTAAAATAAAATTAAAATAAGTAAAAAGAGCTAAATTGCATTAATTGATACAGGAGCTAGTTTAAGCCTAATCAATAGCGAGATTGACGATTTTCCAAAAACTAAATTGAAAAATCCATTTACGTTTAGCACAACAAGAAATGGGGATAGAATAAATTATGAGGTGCATAAACTAGCACCAGAAGAGTTCAACTTACTTAGTAATGCGAGAACAAGATGGAAAGACACACCATTGAGAGGACGAGTTAAGAATTATTGTATAAACATTCCATTCCCAAAACTGTTGACAGCAAGTTAAATATTGTATAAAGTAAACAGTGTGGGAAACACTGACAGCATTTGGTTTGTTTTGGGACAATAAATTATTAGAAAATTTAATGAATATTAAAACAAATGTAACCAGAGTAAAAGAAATCATAATGACTAGCCGAAACAACTTTTTGAGTAGAGATATTGTTAGCGATGAAGATATAACTAATTTTAATGTAACTTTGGAAAAAATTAAAGAAATAATATTTATAATAGTTGCTAAAGATGAAAATATTGTAATATAAGTAAAGTTATCGCAATTTGGGAAAGAAAGTGTTGAACATGACCACTGTAAATTTAACATAAGAAGGAATAGGCAAAAGTCTCCAATGAAGAAATTAACTGTAGAAAATACATATATAKGTGTACATATGTATATGGCCTGGTATGCCGTGATCGGCATCTGTCTTCATTATTGTAGTTAGTTATTGTTAGTCGGCGAGCGTGTGCAGACGTAATAAATAAATAAAAGGTGAWTTTGAATTTGATATTCCAAGGAGCATTTTATTTAATTGTCTGTGGGTTTGCTGCGATTGTGTAATCTATGTATTTATATAAAACAATAGAAAGATATCAAGCAATTCATGTACAACCAATTCCAAATGCAAGACAAATGGAAAATTTGTATTAAAGAAAACGAAATATTGTCCATTAAGCAAATAACTTTTAAGAAAACGAATTTTAAGGAAGATTTACAACAATATGAAGATAATTGTATTGAAAATATTTTTAAAGGAAAAATGCATTGTAACTATGTAAAAAACAATAAAACCAATATTGTTGAATTAGATGCAAATCATATATACATAATCAATGCCATAAATGAAACAGTTAGTCATAATTGTGATTCAAATAATGTTATCATAAAAGGCAATTATTTGATTCGATTTGAAAATTGCGATGCAAGGCAGAAGAAAACTATGCAGCGAATGAAAGGGAAAGGGCTAAATTCGCTTAGAAATTATTTTACTGTTATGTAATCACAGATCATCAAGCCCTAATTTATGCTTGGAGCAATACAAATTTTAATAGCAAAATGAAACGCTGAAGGGCTATCTAAAAATTCTGCTAAATATTTTACGCAATACAACAACATTATTATTTATTATTAAAATACCTTTAATTGAACAATAAATTTACAGCAATATTATTGTGAAGCCCGTGAAGCGGTTGAATCAAGTTGTACATTTAAAATATAATCAAATATTGATAAAAAAAAGAAACGAAAATCTATGGCATTGAAAATAAATGCAATTAATATAGTTGTATTAAAATATGTAAAAGAAATCAATTAATAGATATAAGTAAAGATAATTGTATACCTAACCCTCTCATGCCCGGTCAATTGTGTGTAATAAAATTTTGCATATACTTGTTTACATACCAAGATGCGTCCAAAAGGTTTGACACAAGCTGAAATTGAAGAGTTCGCTAATTTTGACTGGGGCGAGTCTAAGGATGAGGAAATGGAAAGAGAAGAGGAGGAAGAAGGTGAAAATGTGGAGAAATTGATCGAAATAGCGTTACAAAACATTCAAAAAAATCAAGGGTTCGAAGTTGGTTTGTTCGAAGAATTACTTGGTACAGTTATTGAAACTGTACAAGAGGTGGTACAGAAATTTGATTTAGCGACTTTGAAGTGGAGCAGCACAGAGCTATTAGAATGCGATGTCACTTGGAAAGTGCATTATGCTGCAATCAGGTGAATCAACCTTTGGAATATTTTACCGAGTGCTTTGCGGATGAGCTGGAAAAAATCCGAGACGAAACGAATTTATATGAGTTGCAAAAAAAAGGCACCGAATTGAAGTGTACTGTTGAAGAAGTGAAAAAGTTTGTTGGCATTTTACTATACTTGGCAGTGGTGAAAATACCAACGTATAGAATGGCATGGGCTCAAAATTTCAAACTAGCGGCCGTTGCAAATGCTTTGCCCAGAAGTCGATTTGAAAAAATTAAACAGTTTTTTCCATCTAAACAATAACAATTTGCAGCCTAAGAAGGGCCAACCAGATTATGACAAATTATACAAAGTGCGCCCTTTGTTTGACTTCATAAACAAGAAATTCAGCGAAATTCCGCAGGAAGAATATCAGAGCATTGATGAGCAAATGATTGCATTCAAAGGTAATTCATATTATTTGTCCATATGTAATAAGAAAAAGAAGGTGTAATAAATTCTATATAATGCAAAAACATGTTCTTCCATTAGGTCAACATAATTTGAAGCAATATCTGCCAATGAAGCCCCACAAGTGGGGTTTCAAAATGTTTACTAGAGCTGGTGGATCTGGAATTATTTATGATTTCACCCTTTACATTGGAGAGGGAACGTGCAAGTCTTTTGGATTAGGCATATCATCGGATATTGTTCTACATTTGTCATCCAATATTCCTAGAAACCAAAATTTTAAGCTATTTTTTGACAACTGGTTCACTTCAATTAGCTGATGATTGCTCTTAGACAAAAAAGAATATTAGCCGTTGGTACAGTCCGAAGCAACAGGTTGACAAATTGCGCTCTAAGAAGTGATAAGGAGCTACAAAAACGAGGACGCGGATCAAGCGATTTTCATATAGAAGAAACGAACAACTTGATTGCCTGTCGTTGGTACGACAATAAAGGTGTGCAATTAGTGTCAAACTATGCACGTAAAAACCCCGTGAGTGAGTGCAAGAGATGGTGCCGAAAAGACAAGAAATATGTAAGTATCCTTCGTCCAGATATAATAGATTGCTACAACAAACACATGGGAGGGGTTGATCTTGCTGACATGCTGTTGGAATTGTACAGAGTCAACCACCGTTCGAATAAATGGTACATGCGCTTTGTGTACTGGTGTATAAATTCCGCTGTAGTCAATAGCTGGCTGCAATACCGCAGA
The DNA here is from genome assembly GCF_001853355.1 of Bactrocera latifrons. Taxonomy (NCBI): domain Eukaryota; kingdom Metazoa; phylum Arthropoda; class Insecta; order Diptera; family Tephritidae; genus Bactrocera; species Bactrocera latifrons. The sequence continues at coordinate 53,713 of NW_017537113.1, read as the reverse complement.
GACTTGGAAAATACGAACGGCGAGTTGAGGCATATGTCTTTTATAAAATTTCAGTAGGATATTGCGATTGAACTTTTGAATGCAAGTCAACTGCGAGTGCAAGTGCAACTGCTGTTTAGTTGTACCAAGGAAAAGAGGACGCCCTTCACTTCTTGCAACAATGAGCTCAACTACTTCATCACGTATGTCATCGTCTCAGTCCTCGCCGGCTCCTTCAATGGCCTCTGAAGAAACCCCATCGAAAAGAGCATATGTTGCAGAACCTTCCAGAGCAACGCGTTTCGATACGTCTAATCACTGGGTGCAATGGGGATCAAAAGGCAGATGCAGGCTATGCCACACTGGATTTCCCAGATCAAAATGTAGCAGATGCAACGTCTATTTGTGCTGCAATCCACAAAAAAAATTGCTTCGTATCATACCATGCATAATCTGTAATGTGTTTGTGTCCTATCATACACAATTTTAAATAAAAGAAGTCAATTAAAAAAAAAAAAAAATTATTATACCCTGTTGCCCAATGTTGCCTATAGGCAACATCCTGTAACTCCCAAACCAGGACACCTAGGACTATGAAATTTTGGTCAGTTCATATTCAGGTCGCGATTAAAACATATCTGTACTCAAACATTTTTTAGGGCCGCCCATTTTAATTCGGGCATGAGAGGGCTAATTTAATTAGCACTTTAAATCCATCATGCGTTATAAGCAATTGTCACTACATCCCGATAATTGAAGAGTTGCAACCAGGCTTCTTACTGTTAAACGATTTTAATGGTACAATTAATAACATTATGAGAAACCACAGAATAGTTGGTACTTTCCTTACTAAGTTCCACAACACATCACTCAAACTAGGTAACCAATATTTTCGGCATAACGATCAAACTTAAGAGGGGAAGAGTGAACACCCTAAACTCTAAAATTTATACTAAATAAAACGAAATATTGTCCAGTAATGAAATAACGAATTTTAAGGAAGTTTTATAACAATATGAAGATAATTGTATTGAAAATAGTTTTAAAGGAAAAATGCACTGTAACTATGTAAAAATCAAATTCTTTTCCCAAGCTGACTTAAGCAAAAACATATAAATTAATCAGAATTGACTCAGCATGTGCGTTTCGATTAAATTAGCGCACTTGCGGAAATACACTTCCGTTGATGAACTTTCGCTTATCAGCATGAAGTGATCAAATTTTGTTTAAATAGAAGTAACGTTTAATTGTAAGAAGCTTTTTGTATGCGCGTTGCGTTGAATAAAGAAAGGGCCTTGACTCCAAGAAAAGAATTAAATTGTTTTAGCCCTTTTTTGTTTTTGTTTCGGTTTCAACATTAAACAATTTTTTCGGTTTTAGGACGTGACAAAAATAATACAAATATATTTAATTAAAACTAAAAGAATACTTTAGAGCAACCAAAAAGTGAAACAAAAGTCACAGCAGTACGAAATTACTATGGAATATTCTTTTTTAACGCTTAAAACTGTAAGGAGAGTACTCGTTAAAAAATTGATTAAAGTACAAGTTTGGAAGATTAACGAACAAAGAAATTTCATTAAAACTAACATTTTCGAAAAAATATTGATAAAAACCAATTATAATGTGTTTAATGGTTTTGTGTAATGAAATGAAATAAATTATAAAATAACAAAAACAATCCATGTTATCCTACGCTCTTTTGTAAGAAAAACAAAGGTAGATTCAATGAAAAGAACTAATAGATTACTTTAAAAATACTTGTGACAGTGATGTTATTCTCTTTTGTGTAAACTACGCTCTAATGAGAAACAACGCAGCAGCGATTCACCTGTTGTCTAAACGACAACAACCACAGCAGGCGCAGCTAAACAAGAACAACAGTGTCAGGTGCATTATCAGCAGAAATGCCGAAATTGTGTGAAAAGTATAGGGAATCAGGAATGGATTATACTTTTAAGTTTTAGTCTTCAGCCAGACTTGAACAAAAGCACATAGCGCATAATAAAAATTCTTTAATTAGAAAATTATAACTGTGAATTAATTTCAAAAAACCCTGGCAAACAGCACATAGAGTTAAGAATCGTGAAATAAACATTCTCACCAAAATTGCTGACAGCATTAACTGCACAAACATAAATATTTGTAATAATCATATCTATTGCAATAATTATAATTCATAGAGCTGAGGATTAACTTGTACAAATATCACGCCACCTTTACCGCTATCCACTACAATAACGTCAAACTACAATTAAGGAATTTAATGACGCCACTAACAATATGCGTCGCTGCCGATATCTCGCTCTGCCGGCTCTCTTAATTAGGTGGTAATATAAGCTTAGATTTAAGTTTCACTTTTAATTCGGCTGTTCACTCTGCTAGTTGGACATTATTCCAAAAAGATAAAAAGTAAATTTTAATGGATAACCACGTCATCATACAGCCTGAAGGAGCCTGCAGTGGAATTTTTTCAATCAGTCTCTTAACCGAATTGACTGTCCATCTGATCTCCTACCAAATCATGAGGAAGAGAAGCGTGAGTTATGTATGACCTCCCTAATAGTTGCAAGTTGAAACCAACCATGGAACAGAGGCATGGATCAGAAGCTGAACGCGACGGAATGTCACGAGTCAGCATTTTTTAATGTAAATAATAACAGGTATACAATAATGTATAGCTTAAGTAGACTTAAGTTTGATTTCAATAAAGCAGTCGTTAAACAGAGTTCGTAAAGTGCAGACATTGTTTTCAATAATATTTAATTTGGATAACATAATTGGCTCTCAGCTTATCAAGCGAAGCGAACCACAATAAAACTACAGTTATATATA